>NC_066620.1:105698500-105998500 GCF_025201925.1 Gopherus flavomarginatus
ACCAAGTATTTGCCTTCCACCCTCACAAAGCATGTTTCTGAACACCCTTCTCATCACTGCTTTGCCAGTTATGTTTAATTTCTAAATGATTTAAACATGGGATTATCTTTTCACTTTCATTTATTTTTGTTTTTAAATGAAAACAATTGTACCCAGGGATATTTTGACATTTTAATCTGAAAGTCAACTTGCATGAAAATCTCCTGACAGGAGGCTACCAATCATTAGCCAGAAAAACTGTTTCAAAGCAATAGAGATCCTAGTAGTGACGTGTGAATCATAAACCATTCGGCATTCAAGTCAGATAAATGCCCAGTATTCCGGGTGCTTATTCAAACTCACTGAACTTCTGGAGTCTAATGTCCGTCTGTATATCTCATAATAAATGGCATCTCTTATGGACTTCTGGTACTTCCTCAGGTACTCAGATATTGGCTCAGTATAAAAACTTCAGATAGATTCCTGTCTCGGCAGGTGGAAATACTACTGTAACAGCCTCTCTGTGGTATTTTGGCACAACTTGTTGCACTTCAAACCCAAGCTTAGTTTACAGGGCTAACCAAGCAAGTGCAAATGCTTCAGGTAGTCTTATTTCACAAGCAGTTCCACTGCAGCCAGCGTAGTCTGCTGCTACTCAACATGATTACACGATTAAAGGTGACAGAATCTGGCCCAGAGTAAATTCCATAAGAGGAAAACAAAACTGTCATTGAGAGGTCAGGGTATCCTCTCCTTGATTTTTTTTTTATTATGATTTTTTAAGTACTTGTCATTTTGCTCAGCCTGGTATATTCTAGAGGCAAAACATTCGCTCATTTCTGAGCAAGGATAAAGGCAGCACTGGCAACAATAAAGAGAGGGATAAATTCAACTAAGAGCAGGAATGTGGATATTATATATTCACATAGCATACACACCATACAAAACACTATGCTAAGAGAATGCAGATGTTGTCAAGCATTTGGGAGCCAGGAATTGGCAAAGTAACTTTTTCCCTCTTCTGTGTATGCATTGAGGATCTAATTTAATAGCCACTGAAGTCAGTTGAAAGACTCCAATTAAATTAAATACACATTGGATCAAGCCTGAAAATACAGCCTCCATTTACATGGAAGATCCCTTTGCTTCTTCAGTCATTCAACAGGTTACACATAAAGGCCCTGCATCTCCAAACACTTAGGCGCATGTTTAACTTTACATGTAATTCGTTTAATTAAACTCAGCAGCATTACTCAAGTACATAAAGTGAAGCACATGCCTAAGTGCTGGCAGGATCAGGCTCAAAGGCTGTACATTGTCATACCACAATCTTGGATTTGGTGGGAACTGCTTTACTGTCTGATTTCTACCCCCAGAAAAATTAGAATAGAGAAGTAGGATAATGATTTGCCAACTGATGGGCTAAAAGAATAACGGGACTGCTGCCTGACTGCCAAAAGCATCAAGAAGCGGTACATTGAGGGTTTCAGGCAGAAGCATTGGACAGATGACCACAGAGCCACCTTCCCTGAAAATAGTTAAATGGAAGTGGGAAATTGACACTCTGGTGTCCTAAAAACCCTCACCCAAGGCCATGCACAATGAGAGCAATTAAAGAGTTGGTGTCCAACTGTGCAATTGTCAGCTTATTTTAGATACTAAACGTTATTCATACATTGCACCCATCCTACCTAAGTCTGTAATCTTGACATGTCTCAAAAATTAAGGAGGTTCAAACCCAATCAGTATTTGGATTGAAGTGGTGTATATAACTGAGTAGGTAACACTTCTCCTTCTGGCCCAGCATCAAGCAACATGCTGCTGGTGGTGCTGTCTTTTGAATAAGATGTAAAGGAGAGGTCCAACAACATTAAAACAACACAAAAAACTTGTGGTAATTAAAAATCTCAAGGCACTTTCTGCCAGAGTTAAAGTTTGCATACTGGTAAAATTCCAATCCAGGTAAGATTCTGCCACGCTAAAATTTCCCCTTTAGTTTCAATTATATACAGAATTCTTCACTTCCTGTCCTTAACTGTTAGCAGCACACAGCAATACGGGAACTAGTTACTTGTGTTTCATGCCAGGGCAAGTAATTCAGTAGTTGGTGAAGCGGTCCCAATATATAGTTACTAAGTAGATCCTTTTGAATGAATGGTACTGTGAAAGGAATCTACAGTACAACGATAAATGGTAGATCACTGTGTTTCATACAAAATAAATGACACTGATTTGACTTTGCAGAGTTTTTGGAATGCTCATTTAAAAATACAGATGGTAATCTCCTGGACCATGATGGATTGTCTGTTTTGTAAATGTGCGTTTAGGAAGGTTTTATTTACCATATGCAGTGCATATATTTGCATATTATTTACATAATGTAAGTTAACTGTCTATCATATCAATATGTTATTTGGGGGTCTTTACTGTGAAGATTCTTGATACTATTTGCATCAACAGTATTTTGTAAGTGTGGCTGCTATACTCATGTAGTGAAGTTTTAACCATTCTCAAAGGTGCACACTTCTGCATACCCTGGAAAATCAGCTATCACACATACATTCTCATGGGCAATAGCTGATTTTCAAAAGTATACAAGTGCTTCCTACCCTGATGCTTGACAGGAGAATGGAATCCTACTTCTGTATATTAGAAATGCACAATATTATGAAGCTTTGTGAATGTGTCACTTCTTTTCTAAACAAAATTTGTGTGTGTGGGGAGGGGGGTTAGGGAGAAGGTCCATTTTCAGACAGATAAATAAATATGAAAGCCAAATCCTAGCACAGTCAGATCATCTAGCAGACATATAAATATACGTAAGGACCGATTTGTGCACCCAGATATAAAATTTCGACGTTTTAAGGCATCCATGTTCTTTAACTCTGTATCAGTTCCAGGGAAATCTTTGTTGAACTTATTGTTGTTTATATGCTGGGGGTAACAGCTAAACTGTGATTGTGGCCCGATTATGCTAGGCAATGTACATACAGAGAGAAAGAGAGAGTCCACACCTCAAAGAGCTTACAGCATAGATATAGTACATTTTTAGGAAGATAAACCAAGTGGCATCCCAGCTGAGAATTCCATCCATGAATATATAAAGCTGAGGGACTAGACTGTGTTGGTCCTCCGTGGCCATGCAAGGGAAAAGAGAAATAAGGCCCCTCCATCCTCCACATAAGATTGACCCAGATCTTGGATCCAGGTGTGAAGGGATGAGAACAGAGCCATGCACCTCAGGACTTCCCACTGAGAGTAAGTGATCAGGGAGTGGGCAGAGAGGCACAGGGAGTAAGTAAGTGGAGACAGCGCTCCATCTCCTATGTGCCAATCAGCAGAGCTAGCTGACTGCCTGGGTGGGAGTATGATACATTTTGTAAAGGATTGATGCAGTATGTTCTGTGCTTTTTGTTATTTTGGTTTCTAGTGACCCACAGGATCAAGGAAATAGCTTGAACTCACTTCACCACCGCTCCTGTTCCCAAGTTGTGCAGGGCTCAGTGCAGCAGAGGAGCTAGCCTTTAGAGTTTTCCTAAATGTTGACTATCACAGATGGGCCCAGAATTTTCCTTTAATGTTTGTATTTCTAATGTGATTCTCAGAAAGAGAGAGTCATCCTCTAGCCAGGGCCAGCTCTACAATTTTCACCGCCCCAAGCAGTGTGCCAAATTGCCGCAGAGGGCGGCGGGGGCAGTCAGTGTGCCCTTAAGGTGGCAGGCGCGTTTCCGTGGCGGCAGCAGTTCGGCGGCAGCGTCTATGTTTAGCTGAAGCCACCCCGGACAGCTAAACATAGAAGCTGCTGCCGAATTGCCCTCACCGCGGAAACGCGCCTGCCGCCCTAACGGCGCACTGACTGCCCCCACTGTCGTAGCGGCATTTCAGTGCGCTGCTTGGGGGCAAAACAACAGGGACTGCTGCCCCTTGCAGAATGCTGCCCCAAGCACCAGCTTGGAATGCTGGTGCCTGGAGCCGGCCCTGCCTCTAGCTCACCCCTCTTATAAAATAAGATTTAACAAAATTTCCTGGAACTGACACTCACAGTGAGTTTTAGAAATCTCCTTTTTGAAGACAGAGACCAATTTTCAAACATGGATGTCTAAACAGGATATCCTAAGTTTTGCATTTACTTGCAGAAATTGGTATTTCTTCACATCTTCTGTGTCTAGGTACATGTATGCACAAGGATTTGACCCAGCTATATACACGAGCAAGTTTGAAAACTAAGCCTCCACACACACTGTACAGGAATTACTTCACTAGCTGTATAAATGTAGCCACCTCTGGGGTGGAATGCAACTGCTATTTAACAACATACAAAAAGAAATCACAGTAGTTCAGGCCAAGGAGTTAAGAACACTCTGTTCAATTCAAATTACAGAGTACTATAGGTTTCAACATGTTAATTTAAATAAAACAGAACACAAGAGGTAGTGTTATGTTATGTTTTATATTATGTTATGAAAAGTGTGATAGAACAGCAGCTCTGGTGGAGTTGTAAATCAAAGCTGAACAAACCATGTAAAATGTTTCCACATCTATCTGTGAATTCCAAAACAAAAGGTCAGTTTGGCCATGTCCACAAGCCTCGTTTATTTGCTTCCTGTGAGCATTTGAATGAACACTTGTGAATAATGAATTTTAAGCACAAATATTCACCAAAAATTAATTTAAAATTGTATGTTCAACTGTAAAACTCACAATTCACATTATTTTGATTGGTTACAGAAGCCATCCAGTCAGTAAGCAGAAGCAATACCAGGAAACTTCTGTAACCCACCAACACAGCACACATTGCATTATATCTCTAATGAATAGATCGTGAACAATTTGCAGACTGAGAATTATTTGTGGAAGAAGCTGGTGAAAAATTTGAATAACGAATTCACTTGAGAATTAGGCAATCTGTTCATAGACAGTTAGTGAACAGGGGGTTGGGGGTTGGGAAGAAAAAATCATTGAATAATTATTTATTTTGAATAATTCACTCAGGCTTGCAACTCATGATGTCACATCTAATCGAAAGCAACTGTTGCTAGAGAACTTTCAAAGTAATATTTTTTTATTCATTGGTATTTATTACTTTTTGAAAGCACCTTTCCCAAAGCTGCAGATGTTTGTTCAAATATTTTAATTAGACAAAGGTAAGGGTAAAAATTCTAACTATGATGAGTTGCCCATCTGAACCAAGCCCAGCTCATCAAATATCAATAATGACTATCATCCAGCCACCCTTTCCCCCATCATCCCACACTCTCAACAAAGGCTTACAAAAGAGATGAACCTCAAAATGTGCTTGAAGGTCAATTTGTGCTATGCCAGTCCAGGGAGGGAATAGATGGGGACACAGCAAGTTCCAGTGTTGAGAATTTCTCTCAGAAAACACCGTGCCAGCAACCCGGCCAGCAACCCTCCTCCCTTGTAGGCCTGGGGGCTGTCACAGTACTTTAAGCTTCTCCACTCGTCACAACCATAGCAAGAGAAAAATGGTCTCACAGAGCCAGCTGTCACCCCATTATTACTCAGGATAATAATTCTGACTGCAAAATAATTGGTAGCCAGTGTAGATCATGGTGTAATATGCTCTGAGGGATGCAATGAGCTGGTTTCTGACTTGCTGCATGGCTTGGGTGTGGAGATTGATGTCCAGATGTCTAGAAGGAGGCAGCAGTGCACATACACGAGGCAGAAACATAGGTTCCTAGGGAACTTTCGCTGACTACTTAGGTGCCGAGTGAGTTTAGGCACCTACTGGGTGCACTGGGAGTTTTGTGAATAGCAGTGGAGCCAAAACTGGTACATAGGTGCCTATACCCAAGACTCATGTACCTAAATCTGAGGTTTAGGCACTTAAGTACCTTTGTGCATCCCACCCTTCAGAGCCATCCATAATTTCTCCTTTTTATGCTTTTCACAGTTAATATGTACTCTAAATGGATTGTTTTATCAATATTTACTCCTACTGGGAAGGGTTAGTCTACTTATTGTTATAAACAGATAGCTAAGGGTTAATGTCTCTTTCACCTGGAAAGGAGTAACCTGAAACATCTGACCAGAGGACCAATCAGGAAACAAGACTTTTTCAAATCTGAGTGGAGGGAAGTTTTGGGTGTGAGTCCTTTGTTCTTTGTCTTGTGTCTGACCCTCTCGGCTCTGAGAGTGATCTTTCTGTCTCCTGGCTTTCTAATCTTCTGTTTCCAAGTTGTAAGTACAAAACTAGTAAGACAATAAGGTTTATATTGTTTTCTTTTGTATTTACATGTGTGTAGTTGCTGGAATGTTTTGAATTGTATTCTTTGTGAATAAGGCTGTTTATTCATTTTTCCTTTAATCAATTGACCCTGTATTTGTCACCTTAATACAGAGAGACCATTTTTATGTCCTTTTCTTTCTTTTTATAAAGCCTTCTTTTTAAGACTTGTTGGAGTTTTTTCTTTAGTGAGGACTCCAGGAAATTGAGTCTGCAGCTCACCAGGGAATTGGTGGGAGGAAGAAGTCAGGGGGAAAATCTCTTTGTGTTAGATTTACTAACCTGACTTTGCATACCCTCTGGGTGAGGGGGGAAGTACTTGTGTTTCCAGGACTGGAAACAGGGAGGGTGGAGTTCCTCTGTTTAGATTCACGGAGCTTGCTTCTGTATATCTCTCCAGGAACCTAGGGAGGGAACACCTGGAGGGGGGAAGGGAAATGATTTATTCCCCTTTGTTGTGAGACTCAAGGAATCTGAGTCTGGGGGTCCCCCAGGGAAGGTTTTGGGGAGACCAAGGTGCACCAGGCACTGTATAGATTCCTGGCTGGTGGCAGCTTTACCAGGTCCAAGCTGGTAACTAAGCTTGGAGATTTTCATGCTAACACCCCTATTTTGGACGCTAAGGTCCAGATCTGGAAAAAGTGTCATAACATTTTTTCCAGATCTGGACCTTAGCGTCCAAAATAGGGGTGGTAGCATGAAAACCTCCAAGCTTAGTTACCAGCTTGGACCTGGTAAAGCTGCCATGAGCCAGGAATCTATACAGTGCCTGGCGCACCTTGGTCTCCCCAAAACCTTCCCTGGGGGACCCCCAGACTCAGATTCCTTGAGTCTCACAACAAAGGGGAATAAATCATTTCCCTTCCCCCCTCCAGGTGTTCCCTCCCTGGGTTCCTGGAGAGAGATACAGAAGCAAGCTCCGTGAATCTAAACAGAGGAACTCCACCCTCCCTGTTTCCAGTCCTGGAAACACAAGTACTTCCCTCCCTCACCCAGAGGGTATGCAAAGTCAGGTTAGTAAATCTAACACAAAGAGATTTTCCCCCCTGACTTCTTCCTCCCACCAATTCCCTGGTGAGCTGCAGACTCAATTTCCTGGAGTCCCCACTAAAGAAAAAACTCCAACAAGTCTTAAAAAGAAGGCTTTATAAAAAGAAAGAAAAGGACATAAAAATGGTCTCTCTGTATTAAGGTGACAAATACAGGGTCAATTGATTAAAAGAAAAATGAATAAACAGCCTTATTCAAAAAGAATACAATTCAAAACATTCCAGCAACTACACACATGTAAATACAAAAGAAAACAATATAAACCTTATTGTCTTACTAGTTTTGTACTTACAACTTGGAAACAGAAGATTAGAAAGCCAGGAGACAGAAAGATCACTCTCAGAGCCGAGAGGGTCAGACACAAGACAAAGAACAAAGGACTCACACCCAAAACTTCCCTCCACTCAGATTTGAAAAAGTCTTGTTTCCTGATTGGTCCTCTGGTCAGGTGTTTCAGGTTACTCCTTTCCAGGTGAAAGAGACATTAACCCTTAGCTATCTGTTTATGACACTTATAAAGAATTTAATATGTACCATGGCCTTTCTTCCTTCTCAGATACACTTGGAGATTTTATTTAGCAGGCCTTCCAAAAAAATTTTTGGCAAGTCTAAAGGGAAAGTATGAAAAAAGTACAGCTGTTCTAGGGTCTGATCCATCTCATCCTGAATTAATAGGAATCCTTCCATTGCCATGAATGGGAACTGGATAAAGACAAAAAGAAAGTTCATTTTGACCATAGCCAACCTTCCCAACCACTAAGTGAAGCTCTGTAGGGCACAGAAGATGGACATCTGCTGCTACATGCCTGGATGGAGGTATGAAGTTTATTCTCCTATGCAGTCTGCCAGCTCTAAACACTAGATCACGAGGAGATTGAGCCATAGCCTCGCCTGCTCCCCATCCCTTTTTGGATACCATGTGCATAAGCACCAGGGCTGGGATTCTATTCTAGTCAATCTATTCTGGCTGGGTTCTTAGCCTGGTGATGACTACAGCCTATCTGAGTGTCTCCCACTGATGCACAAACAAAGTGACAAGCATCTGTCAGGTATGGCTCCTTCTCCATTCCTCTTCCTGGTGGAGGAGCCTGTGTCTTGCAGTGTTTGAAGCAGCAAAGTCAAAGAAATGTGCCTTGCACTTGGAATGGAAAGTGTTTCTCCTGTACATCATGCAAGAAAGAAAGCTGCTTATGCTTTCTCTCCCTACTGCACACTTGGTTAATAGCCAGGCAAAATTTGGCCCTATGTTAAAAGCTTATTCCATTTCTGTATTAAGTTGTCACATCATCAGAGGATAATTATACTTCACACAAATCCTGAAGACTCAACAGAATAGTTGCCCCTTAGTTGCTAGACAAAACACCCACTAAAATTCACAAACTGATTGTATATATATTTTTCTGCTCTATGTAATATCATTGGCCACAATTTCTGATTTAGCATCATTTACAGTAAAGCCAGTAACTTTCCCAAATTCTTCAATTTATGTTGGTAATTCTAGCAGGTTTGTAATTAGTAATTCTCTTTTATACAAAAAGTGGTTCTAAGCACACTATTTTGGTTATTAAGGAGATAATCTTGCAGCCCTCTCACCATGTATAAGTTCTTCTTTCGGATGCATATCTCACTACAGCTACCAGTGTTTCGGCATGTTGAGATTAGATGCCTGAGGGGTACACCTGAACACCATTCGGAAGCTTATATTAGAGCATAATGCAACTTCCCACCTAGAGCCAGACTGTTAACCTTTTGCTCATATTAACGAGCAGCTACTCACCCCAGTTGTCCCACTGAGTATGATGTTCTCAATCTAGCCCTCAGGAAGCAGTGTTTGATCAAGCTGGTACATTGCACACTCACTGCATTCCTCTGGGCATATTACACCATGATCTTCCCTGGCTTTGAATTATCTCTCTCTCTCTGGTCCAAAGACTGTTCCACTGTGGATAAATATTTAAATATCATTAGTCTGGGGGTGGGAGACACTAAAAGAGAGCAAACAAATGAATGACTGTAGCCTGGTGGTTAGGGCACCTGCCTAGGAGGTGGGAGACCTAGGGTCCAGTCCCCTTCCTCCAATCATTTATCCACAGTGGAACAGCTTCAACAGGAGAAACTGAGGGAAGCCCCCATATCAGAATATCCCATAGCTCAGTGGTTCAAGAACACTTCTATGAGATGGAAGACCCTTGTTCAAATCCTTTCTTCCCTCTGGCAGAAGGGGAAGTGAACTTGGGTCTCCTGCATCCCAGGTGTGTACTCTAATCAGAGGGCTAAAAGTTATAAGGTGGGCACCACCACCTCCTTCTCTGGCTGTTTTGTGTGAAGCAAGACAGGCACCTAATGATTTTCACAATGAAAGCCTCTATGTGCCTAAGCCACCTGACTCCAGGAGAGGGGTTTCCATTCATGGGTCGCTCACCAGAGAAGTGCCTATCTCAGAAGCACGAGGCATATTGTACACTTTTGTTGTCAGCATCTCCTATTGGCTAGGCCTAGGTGGCTTCCTGCCTAGCATACTGGCTTTTGTGGGTTGCATTTTTAGGTGCTTATCTCTCCCCATTTGTTGTATAGGTATCCAACTCAGCTTTGTGGATCACTGTGTCATTCTGGTGATTTTCTAGACACCTAAAAGTTAGGCATCATGATACTCAGCGTTGCAGTGCCTAAGTCTTTTTGTGGATCTCACCCTGAGTAGTTAACTTCACCAGATGTAAAGTCAAAGAAAGTTTTGAACAAGAAAGTGATTGGCAAGTTTGCCACACCATCAGTTCTCAATCTGTAATACACTGGTGGTCTATGAAGCATTTCTGGCAGTCTGCAAATAGCACCATGTGAGCAACCAGCTATCTCCGATTCCTATTTCCAGATATTAAATCACATTGAAAAACAGCTAAAATTGCATTACCTAACTAATATTACCTTTCCATGTAAAAAAACTGCTGAACTTGAAGCAAAAGCATGTAATACATTTGCAGAGAGAATGGAAAGGATCCACAAAGAGGAGTTGGCCCATGCAACCAACTTTTTAAGATATGGTCCACATTATGAAAAAGTTTTAGAATCCCTACCTTACACCACCATTCTACCATTACAGATCAGATATTTTAGTTAGAGGGGAAGGGAGTTTCAAAACTATAAGGAAGCTGGGGAGTCCCCAAACGTTCTTCTGTTATGGAAAAGGCTGAGGCCCACTGTCCTATCTCAAAGAAACCTAATGTATTTCTGCCTTTATTGCCAATATATGAAAACAAACATTTCAAACCCAAGTCAGTAAAAGCTAACTTCAAAGATTGGGGAAAAAGCCATTTGTTATACATTCAGCAACATATTCAACATACAATTTTTTTTATTAATCCATTTAAAATCTAGTAAAACCCCACAATTTTCAAGATTTGTCATATTCACAATATATTTATGAATCACAAAACATGGCAGCTAAGGCAAAAATGAGAAGGCTTTAAACAGAGATCTTTCAGAAAAAGAAAAATGTATTGTTGCAGACATGAACATAAAAGCATCTGGATCTAATCTGTTAAGCTCTGAATAGTTTTGGTACAGAGGAATTGCTTTTATGAAGAGATGTAAGAAGAAATATTGATGGAGGTGAATAGGGCCAGATATTTGTGTGTTTTATGCCCAGCTCTGGGTAAAGAGCAGCATGCAGTTGCACTACCTCAGGAGAAACCCCTGAAGATATGACATGCCAGTGGCCCATCACCTCCCAGAACACCCAGGTTTTGCTGGGGTGTGCATGGGGGGAGGAGTAGCGGTAATTTGCTGCAGTCCTTTTTAGGTTGTGTCTTGCTTCATACTGCATGGACAGCCAGCCAATGCTTAATTTGTCAAAAAAGAGGCGCTGGGGCTCAAGCAATTTGTGAAGCAATTAGCTGCCAGGCTCAAGCAATTTTTTTACATTCATAACTGATGCAGCAAGCCCAGAGGTGCCGGGGCTATGAACCACCAAAGCCCAGAGGTGCCCAGGGCTCAGCCCTGGCACAAATTAAGCATTGCAGCCAGCTCTGCTTACTCCCCTGTCCTCCCACTTTACTTGCTTCCTGGATGCAAACTCTGCATTTCTCCCAACACTCAGAGCTACAATGTGGGGGAGTACTGACGTGACTGTGCAAAAGTGCTGGAAGGGGAGGAAATCCTTACTCCCCCACTGTTCCCCAGTGTTCAGGGTAGTCACAAACTACCCCACAGAGAGCTAGTGCCTGATCTTTAATATGTGCTGCTGCAGGGGAAAATTATTACACAGTAAAATAGGCCTGATTCTGAACCTCTTATTCCTGTGTGGTAGCACTTACTCATTTGAACAGTCGTATGGAAATCAGTGGGACTACTCATGTAAGTAAACACTGTTCAGTGTGGGAAAGATTTGCAGAACTGGGCCTTATAACAGCAGTACTTTCATCAGTCAGACTGAAAAAGTTGCATGGCAATAGGACACAAGACTGTTGGGAGAGAACGTGGGATATCAGGATACTTCATACATATTTAGAGTTGCTCTCTAAAATGGAAAATCAGACACAAATACGCAGACAAACTGAAGATATTGCCAATTGTAATTTTCCAAAATAACCTGTTTTGGGGACTGTCACTGGAAAATCAACAGTATTTGAGAAACAAAGAATTAATCTCTCACTATCTGCAGCTAGCTTTATTTCAACTCATAGAAATAGGAAGAAAACCTTTAAATGACAACATCTTGGTTTAACAACATCTAGAAAATATCACCAATTAAAACAAATGCACACAACCCGCCCCTTGCCACCACCACCATCAATAACAGAACTGAGTAATGTCTTTAAGAAATTTGGTTACCCTTTCCTGAAAACACAGGCAAACTATAACTCTTCAGCAAAGAAGCCCAGTCATGCTCAGTTTTTGTTTACTAATTAATTTACAAACAGGCATCAATTGTTAAAACTTATTGAGAGAATTTTCTTCTTTTTGTATGGTTATTTCCAATTGGTTTTTGTACTGATATGAAAAATCTAATACAGTTTATATATGACTAAACAAAATAGTTAAATAAATGGGAATATCACTCTCCCTGCCATCAGATCCATATCTGGCAGGCCACAGACACCACAGCTGCCAAATAAAGCTCACATGAAGATTTAGGATAGTGCTACTGGTTCCAAAATGTTGTCTATTGCTACTGAATGGCTATAAATTGTACACAAAGCGGTCAACTCATCCTCTCTTCTTCCTCTCCCACCCACTTTCCCATCTCCTCCACCTGTTATGTCATGCTTTCTACACTGTAACTCTTTCAGGCAGGAAATGCCATTGACTATATGTTTATGCATTGCCTAGCACAATGGGGCTCAACCTGGTTAAGACCACTAGATGCTACCACAATATAACTGATGAACAATACTCACCCCACATGCCTCCACCACTTGAACAGAGAGAGAATATCTATTAGTTGTTAATACTTAGTACAGCTCATCTTCTGTGGCCTGCAGTAAAGTGCAACATAGGCAAATATGCACAGCCAGTACTTTACATCCTGAAGGCTACAAATAGGGACACGTTGTTATCCCTATTGAAATATACTGAACTAGGAGAGCTTTTTTTTCCCACAGCCCAGTCTCCTTCATGTCACTTGGTCCCATTTATACATATGGGGTAAAGAAGAAATCCTTTGATATTCCGTTGATGTGTGTAAAGACAAGAAAGAGAGAGAAAGAAAGAGAAAGAGAGAAAGAAAGAGAAAGATCTCTTGGGTAAGCATCATGAAACTAATGATCAATAAAAGTAATATTTGCTACTTCAGTTTTTATTGCCTTGGTGGGGAATTCTGCATCTCAGGGCTCTAAATCTGCAGACCATCCTGAAGGTTGCCCTGGGATGGTGCTTTCTGATAATCAAGACTGTCCTTACAGTAACAAAGAGATGCATCTCTTTGTTGTGTGGCTGCCTAATCAATGGCCAGAAATAGGAAGGATTATTCTGGCAAGGGGTTGACAGGGAAGAGCCGGAGGGAATTTGTATGATAAAATAGCATTTTAAAATAGTAGGGTCAAGATGTCCCCAGAAAAGCATCTTCTGTAGAAGCATTTCCTAATACTTAAGGAACTAAAAATTAGTGCATGAAGCAGAGTACGGACATATTAGTTATTTTTAAAAAAATTGTCTGAAATCCCACAGACTAATTAAGATGTCAATTTGCTTTTTGTTGTAGCAAAACAATTAAGTCATTTAAAGTCAATGGGCCCATTTAAAAACAATGTAAATTGCTATTACTGCTGCATCTTTTTCCACCAGAGCATCTTCATCACAATCTCATCAATGCAAACCAAGCTATAGTAACCCTCATAATTCCTTAGCTGCTGTGGAGAGGGTTTTCTATTTCTCATGTATGGGATTTATGTTTACTTGTTCCACCTGGACAGGTACAAACATGGGGAAAGGTGATTTACCCCCTCTGAACCTGAAGTAGGAAAAGGAATCTATCATATGACGATAACTTTCTAGACTTTTTGGGTCTCCGCTCTCTCTTTTTTTAAAAATAAGCAATAGCTGCATATACTTTATATTCCAATGTTGAAAATCATTGGAAAGATACGGGACCTTGAGTCTGTCTAGAGGCCAGTCCTCCATGTCTTAGTCAGGTAAAATTTCATTGTGACTTTTGCAACATTATTCATCACAGATGTTCAGAGAGCATGAATCAGGTACCACGAAATCATGCAACTGGCTTAAAAATGATCTTTTTAAAAATAATCTATTTTGTGGTCTTATTATTAGTCTCTTGGTTTTTGAGCCTTTAGAGATATGTATTTCATGTTTTTAGGCTTTTCTTTGCAACCTTGAGACCAGAAACTTTTTTTTAAATGAAAGCTGAGATTCTCATGTAATCACTTGCATCCAGGAGCTGGAGCTGTAAAAAGGCCACCAAATATTGCCAGATTCACGACAAAATCGTGAGTGCTAGCCACACTGTTTTTGCCTGAAGGCATGAAGGATTTACACTTCAGCGAAGAACAGAGAGGCATAATTAACAAAGCAAGCACAGACACATTTAAGAACTGACTCAAAACTGGAGCTACGCAAAAGTGACAGTTTTTGCTCTGCAGTTTATTTACACTGATTTTCACCAAAATTTCTCACCCCAAATAGCAAAAAAATCAATTTATTTTCCCCTGATGTATCTGCATCATCCTCTTTTACTTCCCTTAACCCTATTGGCTATCGTCTTCTATTTTTGCTGTTACTCCCTTTCCTGGCAAACCAAGAGCATATATTGCACTTGTTTGGTGTATATTCCCACATTCTTCACCCTACAATTATTCAGCATATATGTAGAAAGCATAATGAAAGCTTAGAAGATATCAACCAGGATGTATAGGTCAATGGTGTATATAACAACCTAAGATATGATGCCAACTTAATTTGCATTGCTTCAGCTAGAAAATAAATTCTGGATATGTTTGCTGCTGCTGTTGAATAATGCCAACAAGAAATATGGAATGATGATTAATGTTAGGAAAACAATAGGTATGATAGTAAGTACCCATAGTAACTCATAAGGTAGTCCACATCATTGTTTTGATGGTCAAGTAGTGAAACAAGTAAATAGTTTCCTCTATTTATGGAGTCTAAGAGCATCAGGTGGAAGATGCAATGAAGAAGTCAAGAGAAGGATACAGCTTGCAAAAAATGCATTCAAACAACTTCTAAAGACGTCTGTTTTGTTGAAGGTTAAAACTATATGTCTGCGCTAGATTGCTGAAGTGCTGTGTATGCTAGACAAATTCAGACTAGAAGAAACAATTTTTTTTAAACAGTGAGAATATCTAACTTGGAACAACTTACCAAGGGTTGTGATGGATTCTCCATCCCTGGCAATTTTAAAATTAAAACTGGATGTTTTTCTAAAATATATGGTGCTATAGTTCAAAGCCACTTGTATGAAAGCGAGACCTGGGCACTTAAAAAGGACACAGATGACTCAGAGTTTTGTTGTTACAGAAGAACGTTAAAAATCATCTGGATAGCCTAAACTATGAATGATGAGGTGATGAGAAGGATGAATTTTAAAACAGCACAGTTCTTTGAAACCTTACATAAGAAAACAGCATATTTCTGTGGACACTGCTCGCTGATTGCAGAGTGACTCGATCCCAGTACTCATACTATCAGGTAAACCAGGAAGTGAAAGAAAGAGAGTCAGCCACGTCAGAAATATCACCAGATGGACTGGTATCCAAACGAAAGTGGAAGTTTTACAACTCAGTCTGTGAAAGATGGAAGGTGATGGTCAACAACATCCATAATGGAGATGTTCCTCGAAGAAAAGAGAACTAAGTATTGAAAGAGCCCGGCTCTAGCACCAACACTCTCCAAGGTCTGCAATATTTTTGCTCAGTTTCATATTATAAGGATATATATTGTTGTGTGACAATGTTTAAAACTAAGTGTCCGATGCGATCATTAACTTCTTACAGCCTGTGGTTTAAAAACAATACTTTATCCACAGAAGCATTTTTAATATTTTATTTTTTTTATTTGCTGCTACACATAGTACATGTACTGTTTTTCTCTAAATATATAGCTTTAAAAGCCTCATTTATTAACTGTGCTGTTGCTGCCTTATGTTACAGATATACTAGAAACAGTGATATTCTAGGAAAAATGACAGGTGAATCTTCAAAAGTTTGGAGATTCTACTTCAATGCTTATCCAATCTATCAAAATCATGGATGTCCAATCTATCCCAGTGACCTTCCTCCTGTAGTTAAACCTCAATTCCCCTCTGTTTATATGTGGAGAATTTCCCTTTTGCACACCAGTTGGCGTGCTCCCTTTCCCACTTTTAAAACAGCAGGATCTAGCAATTTCTAGACTGGGCCCTAATTAACTGTTCTTAAAATTTAAAGCTTCCTGTGGTTGTCATAACATTTCTTCCCAGATCTGGACCTTAGCGTCCAAAATATGGGTGTTAGCATGAAAACCTCCAAGCTTAGTTACCAGCTTGGACCTGGTAATTGCTGCCACCAGCCAGGAATTATACAGTGCCTAGCTCACTGTGGTCTCCCCAAAACCTTCCCTGGGGGACCCCAAGACTCAGATTCCTTAAGTCTCACAACAAAGGGGAATAAACTATTTCCCTTCCCCCTCCTCCCCTCCAGGTGTTCCCTCCCTGGGTTCCTGGAGAGATATACAGAAGCAAGCTCCGTGAATCTAAACAAAGGGATTCTACCCTCCCTGTTTCCAGTCCTGGAAACACAAGTACCGAGAGAGCTAATCTCTCTTCCCCCTCCCCCAGAGGGTATGCAAACTCAGGCTTAGTAAATCTAACACAAAGAGATTTTCCCCCTGACTTCTTCATCCCACCAATTCCCTGGTGAGCTGCAGACTCAATTCCCTGGAGTCCCCACTAAAGAAAAACTCCAACAGGTCTTAAAAAGAAAGCTTTATATAAAAAGAATGAAAAAAAGGACATAAAAGGATCTCTGTAATAAGGTGACAATATACAGGGTCAATTGCTTAAAGGAAAAAAATGAATAAACAGCCTTATCCAAAAAGAATACAATTTAACACATTCCAGCAACTACACACATGTAAATACAAAAGAAAACAATATAAACCTATTGTCTTACTATCCTTGTACTTACAACTTGGAAACAGAAGATTAGAAAGCCTGGAGATAGAAAAATCACTCTCAGAGCCGAGAGAAGAGAAAAACCAAGAACAAAGGACTCACACCCAAAACTTCCCTCCACCCAGATTTGAAAAAGTCTTGTTTCCTGATTGGTCCTCTAGTCAGGTGTTTCAGGTTACTGTTGTAACCCCTTTACAGGTAAAAGAACATTAACCCTTAGCTATCTGTTTATGACAAAGGTTAAGGTAAATTTTGTTCTAGAGTATGCTGCCTGAGATTAAAACCCAGAGCGAGAGATCCCTCAAAGCCATGGTCCTTGCGGAATGGAAGGGAGGAAAAGTGTTACATACACAGGTGTAATTTGTGGGAATAAATGTAGGGAAGCATCAGATTGCAGCTGAATTTGAAGACAGTACAGCTCAGCCCAGTAGGAGGATGACTGGTTTGGGTCAGATTAGAGCAGGAATGGGCAAACTTTTTGGCCCAAGGGCCACATCTGGATATGGAAGTTGTATGGTGGGCCATGAATGCTCATGAAATTGGGGGTTAGAGTGCAGGAGAGTTGAGAGCTCCAGATGGGGGTGTGGGCTCCAGGGTGGGGCCAGAAATGAGGAGTTCAGAGTGCGGGAGGGGGCTCTAGGCTTGGACAGGGGGTTGAGGTGCGGGGTGGGGTGGGTGAGGGCTCCAGCTGGGGATGTGGGCTCGGGGATGGGGGTTGGGGATGGGGGTTGGGGGTGCAGGAGAGTGCTCTGGGCTCGGACCGAGGGGTTCGGAGGGTGAGCGGGGGACCAAGGGGTTGGGGAGCAGGACAGGGTCAGGGGTGCAGGATCTGGGTGGTGCTTACCTCAAGTAGCTCTCGGAAGCAGCAGCATGTCCCCACTCTGGCTCCTACATGGAGGCTCAGCCAGGCAGCTCTGTGCACTGCCCTTTCTGCCTGTTCCCAGCCAATGGAAGCTGTGGGGGTGGCGCTTGGGGTGGGGGCAGTGCACAGAGCCTCCTGGCTGCCCCTACACATAGGAGCCAGAGGGGGAATGTGCCGCTGCTTCCGGGAGCCACGGGACACATGGAGCGAGGCAAGCCCACAACCCTGCTCCCTAGTGGGATCTCGAGAGTCAGAGCTTGAGGGCCAGATTAAAACATCTGAAGGGCGGTTGCGGCCCCCCGGGCTGTAGTTTGCCCACCCCTGGATTAGAGGGACAGGTGAAATTTCAGACTCAATTCTTGTTGTCTTGGAACTGATTCTCCTATCCCCAAGAAATAGTCTATCTGGTACTGACATTGTCAACTCTTCTAAAGCCTAATATCTGCAGCAAGTTGTGTGTGTGTGTGGGGGGGGGAGCATTATTTAAATACCCTTACTAGGTGTCTGATGCAATCAGTATCTTTTTACAGTCCATGGCTCAAAGCAGTAATGTAACCACATATGCTTTTCAATATATGTATATATTTTTCTGTTACACGCAGTACATGTAACATATGTTTTTCTCTAAATATACAGCTTTAGAAACCTGGTTTATTAACTGTATTGTTGCTATATTATCCAGAAGGGGTAAGTGTTGGATTTCATTTTTATCTGCTGAAGAAGCTCTCCTCCCAAAACCTGTCACATGATTTTTCATTTTAAGTAAAAAAAATGTTAGCCCCTCATGGTTGCAGAGAAAAGCTTTAAATGTGAACCCTAAAAGCTCGAAAACAAGGAGAATAAAAAGAAATCAAAATGTACTGTTAATTAATTTTACACCACTTATTATTTGTTGGAGGTCTGACTCATGATTTTTGAATGACTGGAGTTGACAATACTCTTGTTGCTGGGCCTGAAAAAACAGGAGCAAAGGCAGTAAGAACCGTATATAGGTAGCCTTATACTATGCCTGAGGGCTTGTCTGCATAGTCCAGCAACGTGCTCTATGTGAGTGCAATTTCTAAAGCACACTAACATGCCATGCATTAATAGGTCCATGTAGACCCTGCTGGTTCACCCTAAAGGTTCCCCAGTGTGCACTAGCTTAGCGAGTCCTACATTAAAACACACTAGGGAACCTTTAGTGCGCTTGAGCAAGGGACTCCATGGACCAATTAATACACATGTTAACCCACTCAGAAATCACATCCCCACAGTGCACACAGGGCCGTCCTTAGGCATAGGCAGAATAGGCAGCCGCGTAGGGCCTCATTCTCCCTGAGGGCACCACTCTCCAGGCAGCCCAGACAGTGTAGAAGCAGGGCTGCTGGGTCCTAGAGAGAGCCCAATGCAGCACAGTCTGAGGAATGGGATTGGCTGCTGGGGTCTCTGGGAAGGGGTGGGGGGTAGGGTTGGGAAAGGAGCTCAACTGTGAGTGTGACTCTTTCCCCCCGGCTGAGGTCAGGTGAGGCAGGCTCTGTGGCTCTGGAACCAGTATCCTTTGTTGTCTCCCATAACATCCATTCTTCTCCCCCCTGCCCCACGGAGCACCCCCTCCTTTCTCCCTCCTCCCCAGGAGCACCCTTCTCTCTCCTCCCTCCCCTCCATCAGGGCTGGGTTGGGTGAGGTGCTGGGGGATGGGTGGGGGGGAAGGGGAGGCTGGCTGCCTGCCTGCTGAGGAATGAAAATGAAAGTAACTCACTTCCTGGGCAGGCAGCCAGAATTGGAATGTCACACAGGGCTTGGCTGGGATTAGCCAGATGTGTGAAAAATCAGGATAAGAAATTGGAGTAGGGTGAGCAGATATCCCTATTTTATAGGGACAGTCCCAATTTTGGGGTCTTTTTCTTATATAGGCTCCTTTTACCCCCCCCACCCCCACCCATCCCTGTCCTGATTTTACACACTTTCTGTCTGGTCACTCTAGGTGGGGGTAATTGGTGCCTATATAAGACAAAGCCCCAAATAACAATCCTGAATCCAATTTCAATGTTTTTTTTTAAATCAATATCTTAGCCAAAAACAGAAAATTAAGTTGTTGACAATTATTAGTGACAGGTTTGGTTTGAGGCAGGGAGTAGGTCAGTTTTCATCAGAGAAACAAAAAATGTTGACTGACTTTCCTATAGCCTGTTACTCCTGATAAGAGCCCTCCAACAACTGTAATATGCTCATCTCCTTACTAGTGTATAAAGCAGGGTTCGGCAACCTACGGCACACCTGTCAAAGGTGGCAGGTGAGCTGATTTTTGACAGTATGCAGCAGCAGGCTGAGCGGCTCAGCCCATCACTGCTCGGGGGTTCCGGCTGCTGCCCTATTGCCAGCTGGGAAACCAGCCATTGGCCCCACTCAGCACCTGCTGCTGGCCTGGGGACCCCCAAGGAATCCCAGGCTGGCAGTGGGCTGAGCAGGCCAGTTGAACCACTCAACCTGCTGTCAGCCTGGGGTTCCATTCACTCAGCCGGCAGCGGGCTGAATGAGCTGGTGGCGGGCTGAGCGGGCTGGTGGCGGGCTGAGCAGGGCCGGTGGGGGGTTGAGTGGCTCAGTCTGCTGCCAGTCTGGGGTGCCAGCAGCACTCAGCCTACTGCTACTCCGGGGTTCCGGCTGCCGGCCCCTTGCCAGTCAGGAGCTCAGCCGCCAGCCCCACTCTGCCTCCTGCCAGCCTGGGTAAGCAGAATCCCAGGCTGGTAGCGGGCTGAGGGGGGGTTGGCGGCCGGGATCCTGGCTGGCAGGAGTTGGTGGTCAGAACCCCAGACCAGCAGCGGGCTGAGCAGGGCCTGGGATCCTTGTCTAGGGTTCCAGCCACCAGCCCGCTGCCGGTTTGGGGTTTCATTTACTCAGCTGGCAGTGGCCTGAGCAGGACCGGTGGCCAAGACCTCAGATAATAACAATAGTTTATTTATATAATATAGACATAGAGAGAAACCTTCTACAAACATTAAAATGTATCACTGGCACGAGAAACCTTAAATTACAGTGAACTTGGCACACCACTTCTGAAAGGTTGCCGACCCCTGGTATAGAGTGACCATAAGTTGTACTAAGATTCTCCTGCTTTTTTTTTTCCCTGTGAGTCAGTATAACTTTTGCCAGCCCAGAAGTTGGGCAGCCAATGTTTTACGTTTTCACAATGTTTTCTCCAACTTTCATAAAGTAAATACATAGTTAATATGAGTTAAAAAGGCCAGGGACACTTATTTGTGAAGAATCTGTACAGCAGATCATGCCCATAGACGATCCAGAAAAGAAATTTGAGGTTGAATTTTTTAATGTTGTGATGGATAAAGCAGTATCTGCTGTTGATGAAAGGTTTAATATCTTGCAAGTACACCATGAACAGTTTGGATTTTTGTATGACATAACTAAATTCAACAAAATAGGAAAACAAGAGCAACTAATGACAAAGTGCAAGAATCTAGAGAGCCTCCTGAAGCACGGTGATAGTTTTGATTTAAATGGACTTGAACTGTACAAAGAATTGAGTACACTGTCATCAATGTTGCCACATGAAAAATCAGTGATGGACATTGTACAGTTTATTCATACCCGCAAACTTGTTGACATATATCCTAACGTGTACATTGCCACTCGTATTCTACTGACAATTCCTGTAACAGAAGCATCAGGAGAACGGAGTTTCTCAAAGCTAAAGCTCATTAAAAACTATCTCCGCTCTACAATGAGTCAGGAACGCTTGACTGGTCTTGCTATTCTTGCGATTGAACAAGACACGACTTTGTCTTTGTCATACGATGACATTATTACTGATTTTGCAGCCAAAAAAGCCAGAAAGATTGCTTTTAATTAAAAACAAATCTTTGTTTCAATACCTCTTCATATAAATTTCCAATAAAATTTTGATAAATTAAAAAAATATATATTATTTGCATCATTCTGTCATATCAGAATTTTTTCTATAGTGCTGCTTCTTTAGTGCTAGTCCATCAGCATTACAGTGTGCTTAATTAAGTTAAACTGGTTTTAATAATGTGAATGTGGCAAGTTTTCCAATACTATAAGCTTATGTTTGTGTTGCTAAGAGCAGATCAGGCACAGGGGCACCAGTTTAATAATCTCGCCTAGGGCACCATAAATCCTAAGGCCGGCCCTGAGTGCACATTACCCCACTGTGTAGACAAACCCTGAACAAGGCTAGTTTGTACTTGAGGCTCTATGCCTCCTCCTTCTGCTGCCCGCAGCCTTTGTGTGGCAAAGCCAGATGTGCCCCAGTGTCAGCAGGTGGTACTGCAACCTCTGGAGTAACAGGCATAGTACACAGTTGTAACAATTATTTGCGGGGCTTACTGTGTGAAATTGATCAAATTCAAGCAATTGTGATGTTGAATTCTCACTCAAAAATGCTGGAAGATGAAAAGTTCCCACAATTACCACACTCACTTTAATTTCTTAAACACCGTAAGCCTGATTGTATCTCACTGATACTAGTAAAAGCAGCAAAGAGTCCTGTGGCACCTTATAGACTAACAGACATATTGGAGCATGAGCTTTCGTGGGTGAATACCCACTTTGTCGGATGCAGCATACTAGTGTACTTCAGGAGCATTTCAATTGATGCTAATAGAGTCATGCCAATGTAAAACATGAAAATATATCAGAATCTGGCTTGTACTTAAAAAAAAGGTGCATTTTAGGTACAGCATTGCAAATCCTTCTTGAGATCACAGGGAAAACAAAACAAATGGATGGTGTCAGTTTAGTGCCTAATTTGAAGTTTTTGGTATGACGAAACCACTGCATAGTCTAGCAGAGCTCTGCAGTCTCTGCTCAGGACAGGCCCAAGATGAGCAACAACGAAGTACTGCAAGTCAGCATTCAGGTGCAATAAGCAGTGATGTGGGGAGGGAGGGGTACCTACAACAGCTCTTAACTCTATGATACCTATCTCTAGTCAGAGCTTTTAGATCCCTTATTTTCACAAACAAGAAATGTTCCTTTAAAAAGAAGAGTGTTTTCTCTAACGGATCAAGATTCTGCCAAAACACTAGGTTGTGTTAATGTGAATATGTGAAATGTGGATGGTGCAAAAGAGCAGAGTTAGCACACATCTCTAACAAAAGCCAGCAGAGGAGCTTCAGGACCCCATTGTACTAGGCACCATAACAAAAATTCGGTCCCTGCCCTAAAGATCATCCATAGGCCTTTTCCTGGCCCTCTGCCCAGGGATGAATTTCACCTGAAAGTTGAACATGGCATCTTGAGAAAATATAAAAAATTGTTTTCCCATTCTTAAGGCCCAAGTCAATCCTTGAAATGGATAAAAGGAAAACCCAGATGTAAGCAGAGAGACCTCAGAACGTTGCCTCAGGTGATACAGTGTTTAATCTCAAAGAGCTGACAGAAGGAACTAGGCCAGCTTCACCTTGTGACATCATGAAGCATTGGAGCCAAAGCTACAAAAAGAAAAGGCTTTCATGGGAACGCTGTATAAAAAGGGACAATGCCAGGGAGGGTAAATGTCAAGTAACCAACCAGCCTCCAGAAAATATCAGAGTGATATAAATACTATCTCACGAAGGGAACATAGTTTGAAAATTGCAGAGTAACCTTATAGGAATAAGTGTCCCACTTTTCTAAAAGTGACTTGTAGGACAAATTTTTCAGGTCTTAATATATCAATCTGAAGAGCAGAAAGATATAGTATACTGCAATATCTATAGCTTAGTCCAGGACTCAGAATCTGATAATACAGTCTGGGTTAAGGAAGAAATAGAGCAGTGGTTTTCAACCTTTTTCATTTGCAGACCCCTAAAAAATTTTGAATGGAGGTATGGAAGCCTTTGGAAATCTTAGACACAGTCTGTGGATCCCCAGGGGTCTGTGGATCACAGGTTGAAAACCACTTATTAGAGGAAGGGATAACGTAACTCGTTTAGAAAATCTAAGAGATGCATAGACAGCAGTAGTGAATAAAATACCCACATTGTGAATATATATTAAAGACATTCAGATAAATAAAATACTGTGAACTAAGAGACAGACAAGCTTATTTGACCAGTATCTTTTAATGAAATAGAGTTCAATTGGCTATTAGGCCAATTAGGAAATTCAGGAAAGGCTGTGGCAGGATATAGAAAGGATGTGAATGAAAAATAAAATACTGACCCAGCATGTATTAAAATCAAACAATCTGGAATCATCAAAACTTCAGGGTCCTCTACACAGTCTCTAGTTCCCAGCTGCAGCCCCTGCATAGGGTATGTCTACACTGCAATGAAAGTCCTGTGGCAGTGAGTCTTAGAGCCCAGGTCAACTGATTCAGACTCATGGGGCTTGCACTGCAGGGCTAAGAACCGCAGTACAGACATTTAATCCCGGCAATGGGCTGGGTTTCAGAGCCCAGGCTCCTGCCCAAGTCCAAACAGCCAGTGTTCTTTTTCGTTCTGTAGTGCAGCACTGGGAAGAGACTGGCACCACCCCTGATGCCACGATATTTTTAGTAAAGCATGAGATTTGCGCTCACAGGTTTTTTTATTGCAACATAGATGTACCTAGCATCTACTTCTTTTTGATTTTGCTCCAAAGTGAGACAGTCTGGTGAGCTCGAGCCCACCACAGGAGGCAGCCATCAGCTGTGCATGACACATCAAACTGTTGCACTACCTGTGTGTTGTTATTGGACCATTTCACTACAGCGAAGCTTATATCCAAAAGAGCCAGCCTAAGCTACCGCTGTTACCATAGTGATCTCCTTGTTATTTTAGAAGTGTCTGTTCTTCCATCATTAATCCCGAAGAGTTTACCTGGAGGCTGGTGGGAGGTTGCAAAGACATACCAAAATCCCAATTATAGTGTCAAAAAAGCAGTTTTTCATTTTTAGCCTGGAGAAGACTACAAATTATAACTATCCAGTGATTAGCTCTAGAATCAAAGAACCTGAATCATTGTTACAGTGTGTCTTCACAGCAGGAAGGCTGAGGGAGGGAACAGAACACATGCCGCTGAGAGAAAATTACCAGGTGTAAGGATCCAGTTTGGCCTGCCCTGGGAAGTTCCACACAAGGTTATGAAGTGCTGTACATATATTTACAGTCACGGAAATGAGAAATTGAATAGAAAGCATCCTAACAAAGAACAGCTTCCTGACACTAAGATTAAAATAGTGTGGAATAATGAAGGAGTATATATTACCAGACATATAGGCTTGGCTAAATGAAGTTAAAACAGACAGAGCACCCACACACAAAGACAGTTTTTCAAAATGTTGAGCATGGTATGATTATTCATTCATTCATCTTTAAAAGGAACTGAATTCCAGCTAAGCAAATACAGGAAAGCTTTCTAAAGACATTATGTTAGTGCTCCTGCTACTTCCTCCTTTTACGTACTTCAGATTACATTTCCTGGGCTAGATAAGCTCCCTTGTGCCAGTCTGGCGGTGCAAACAGGGTGTAAGGCTGCAATAACTAAATGTTTGAGGGACTAGGGGAGCCACTACATGCTACAGAGCCTTTCCCAACTGGCATACATTAGAGTAGTGCAGAGGCTGCTCAAATGTATTCCAGAGAATGAATCAGCCTCTGGCAGCCCCAGGGTTTTATAACAAAGGTGGGATATACAGCAGCTCCCCACTTCCTCTCACTCTGCCTCAGTTTCTCCATTTTACTGACCTCCTTTGTAAAGTGATTTGAGAGCTCCTGATGAAAAAAGTGTTACATAAGAGCTAGGTATTATTACACGATAATTTAAGCAATTAAAAAATAGTAATGGCTTAACCTCCAGGGTTTGAGGGTTCCGTTTATCCAAACAATGCTTGTTCAAAGTTTGCTGAAATAATCTGAACCTGGTGATTTGGCACAGTCGGCTTCAAAATTGTATGAGAAGTGGCTCCTGAGATGTCCAGAACTCTTTCTCTAGGTCTGGGTGAAAATATAGCAAAAATGGGCTCTCTTGGGATAGTCTGAGTCCTCTATGTTCAAACTAGAAGCAGAACTGCAGAGGGCCATGAAAAAGACAACTTAAAAAAATCAGTTTAAAAAAGAATAGAGTTTTGGGTCAACGTTTACGTTAGCTATTTTATCTGAACTATTTCATAGTCCCTAGTTTAAAAACAGTAGCAAAATCCCTCTTAAACGTCATCTTAAAAGCAGCAATTCTAGATCTTGCTAGAGAGTTGCTTTACCCATTTTCTGAAAGTCACATTCAGGGCACACTGAAGAGAGTCAGCTGGACTATGTGGTGATAAAAAGCAATCAGATATTTGGTGCATCAGTACTAAAGGCCTCATACATCATTAGAAGGCCTTTAAATTCAATATGTAATTTTACATGAAGCAAAGTTAGCAATGGCATGCCATGCAAGGGTGGTGCTGCAATGAGGGAGGTGTCGGGGCTATAGCCACCCCAAAAATTTGCGTCTCCTGTAGCAGCCACTACTCTCCAGCCACCCAACTCTGAAGGCAGAATGGAGAAAGCAGTGGTGGCAGCTGCTGGCTGGGTGCCCAGCTCTGAAGACAGTGCTGCCACCAGCAGCAGCTCAGGAGTAAGCCTGGGTGGGGCACTGCAGAACCTGAAAGCAACCTGCAGCCTGTGTCCCTGCTTGGCAGGGCATGCCACTCAGGGCAGGTGGAGGGTTCAGGGCTTCCCACAGTGGCCCAGGCTCCTGCCCCCTCCCCACAGTTGCTGCTCCCCAAGGACTCTGCTGTCCCCACACCCAGGCGGCTGTGAACAGTTGCAGTGCGGTGGGGAGCTGAGGAACAGCTGCAGCCCCAGGAACCCAGGCACCAATAGGAGCAGGAGGATGAGACAGGGAAGTGTTGTGGCTCCCTGTACCATGGCACCAGCCAACAAAGCAGCAGCCCTGCACTGCCCAGCTCCGACTTCTGGCTTCCAACCTGTCCAGGGAGTGAGGCCTCACGGATGAGGGGAGAGGAGGAGACAGGGCTGCCACTTACCTGCTGAGTAGCAGGGGGTGTGGCCACAGATAGGGGCAGGACCTTGTGGCGAGGGGGTCTCCACCCCCCCACCACTAGGAAGAGGCTGGCACCACCCCGATGGCACGATATTTTTAGTAAAGCAGGAAACAACTTTTTTTGCATGCAAGGTGTGATCTCGTACATACCATGCATGTAAGGTCAAGCTGTGCAGAGGATTTCATTTTGTTCTACAAAACGGAACCCTAACATGGCGTAACCTCGCATGTATGATGTGGAGGACACCATTTTGTTCCACACACTCATTCTGGAGCTGATAGAAACATCCCGTGGGCCGGATCCAGCTGGGCATGCAATGAATGCATTGCAGTGACATGCTATCTATGTATGCAAGTTAGGAAGCCAAGGTAAAGATTTTGAAACAGCGAAGTAATGTTTTAAAACAACACAGTGCCACTGTCACTATCTATAAGTTGTGTTTTATAAATAAGAAGATCAAGGAGACCCTGTTAAGACAGAAAGAAATAAAAGGTTTTAAACTAACTTGCCAGGTGTTAAACACCCACACACAGCCCTGGAGCTCCCCTGCTTGCTGGATATTCTCAAAGCTGTTGTGTTTGGGACTCACATTGCTGGGCCCCATGTGCTTGAAGCCTCCCAAGTATAAAAAGAGTCCAGGCACTGCCCTTAGCTTGGGCACTTTAGGCACATCATTCTTAGGGTGAAGATCCTCTGCACCCCCTCCTGAGAGATGAGACTCTCAGCCAACTGCCGGGGAACAGTGCTGACCCCTCGGACTCATTGTAGCTTTAACACACCCTCTTCCAGAACTCCAGCTGTATGGGTGCATCTGCGTTTACAGCTTAATTCTTCGGGGCATGTTACAATGAAAGCAAAAAGAGACAGAGACTTTACATAGAATTCTAAACACCTTTTATGCTTTACCTAACAGCACAAGAAATATACAGAACTAGACTATACACATTTTCCTGCCTCCATGTTCTTTGTGCTTGGGAAGAGTCCTCTGTGGTGTTCAGGATCCCTTTTGGGCATCTCATGGTTTTTCTTCAGAAACATGGAGCCTCTTTCTGTCTCTAGGTCAGTTATCTTTTTCTCTGACTTTGTGCTGGTCCCTCAGTTAAATCTTACCTCCCTGGTATGATAGAATACCTATCTCTTCCCTTTTCCTTCCAAACGCTTCCTGTGACTCACTTATGTTTACATACCAACACCTGGTTCCTCCTTTCTGCTGCTGGTCACTTGCAGGTTAAACTAATGTAAATGATGGATTCTCTGTAACTTAAAGTCTTTAAATCATGATGTGAGGACTTGAGTAACTCATCCAGGAATTAGGGGTCTATTTCATGAATGAGTGGGTGAGATTCTGTGGCCTGCAACATGCACGAGGTCAGACTAGATGATCATGATGATCCCTTGTGGCCTGAGAGTCTATGAGTCTATGCTGGTCATTTTCTGATCTCTACTTCACCAGCCCTCCTGCAGAGACACTTAGTCAAATTGGTTTCCCCACTCAGGCAACCTCCTTAACACATGTGCTGTTCAATCAGAGCACAGTCCTTAAGATAAAGGACTCTCCATGCTCTGGTAAGTATGTGCTACAGCCTCTGACAGCAGATGATGGATTCTATATCTACATATATGCATTCCATGTCACACAATTTCATAACAGCTTCATAACATCAAGTTATACATGGAGTCCCCAAATTGTCACCCTATGTCAATCCTAACTGGCCAGGATCTCATTCTTCTACTTTATCATAGAAGATAAAACGGTTCTCTAGTAAAATTGTATGGATAAATGTATCCGTTGGTAAATACAAGGTCAGCATAAAATGGCAGGTTGTTTACATGTAAAGAGCATTTTCCAAAAAAATAAAAAAAAAACATGCCAGAGGAAAAGCTTCATTCAAATATTTAAAACTTTTTTGTTTAATTCCATGAAATTATCAGACATCCACAATTTAGCATAATGAAAACTGGTCAGTCGAAAGCATCATGATAAACTAATGGCAGAGCTAAACCAATCTAGGTGTTAACAGTGAAGACCCAGACCATGATGCTGACTAACAAAACCCAGTGGCAGTAGGTAGAAGATGAGGAAAAGGGCATACCACAGAGAAGCCCTCTGGCATGCTACAACATAGAGCGGCTGCAGCTGAATGTAAGTGAACCTTCAAAACCTTTACCAACCCATGAAACGTGAAAGAAGTGGAGCAGTCCATGACAGCATTATACCTACCAGACTAGATAACTGACTGCAACCATATCAAAAGAATGTGCCCTCCAGGAGAAAATGTACAGTAACTTTCATTAAAAAAATATGTATGCAGTGTAGTTGTAGCAGTGTCAGGCCCAAGATATTGAACTAGAGTAGTTGTTCTCAAACTTTTGTACTGGCGACCCCTTTCACATAGGAAGCCTCTGAGTGTGACCCCCCCCCTTATAAATTAAAACACTTCTTATATATTAACGCTATTATAAATGCTGGAAGCAAAGCAGGGTTTCGGGTGCAGACTGACAGCTCACAATGCCCCATATAACAACCTCACGACCCCCTGAGGGGTCCCAATCCCCAGTTTGAGAACCTCTGGACTAGAGAGATAAGGTGGGTGAGGTACCATATATACTTGTTTATTAGCCCGTTCGTTTATAAGCTGACACCCCTAAGATGGATAGGTAAAAATAACAAAAAACTATATGATCCTTTCATAAGCCGACCCTATATTTCAGGTGGCGCCACTTCCTGCAGCTCCCGTTGGCTGGGAACAGTGAACCTGCCAGCAGACTTTCCAGGTAAACAAAATGACAATGTATTAGATATTCAATTCAATGATTCCATAGAGTTTAAAATCATCAAATTTTGGTGTAGACCCATTTATAAGCCGACCCCCGGTCTTTGATGTGTCACTATTCTACCAAAAAGATTTGGCTTATGAACGAGTATATACAGTAATATTTTATTGGACCAACTTCTATTGGTCAGATAGGAAAATGATAAAAGACAAAGACATCCTATCAGCTGTGGGTGAACACTTCTCACAAAGCGATCACTCTATATCAGTGGTTCTCAACCAAGGGTATGTGCACCCCTGCCTGGGGGTACTCAGAGGTCTTCTGGGGGTACATTAGCTCATCTAGATATATCCCTAATTTTACAATAGGTTATATAAAAAGCACTAGCGAAGTCAGTAGAAACTAAAATTTCATAGACAATTATTTGTTTACACTGTTCTGTATACTATACACTGAAATGTAAGCTACAATGTTTATATTCCAATTGATTTATTTTATAATTATATAGTAAAAATGAGAAAGTAACCAGTTTCTCTGTACACTGTGACACTTTTGTATTTTTATATTTTGTAAGCTTTTAAGTGAGGTGAAACTTGGGGGTACACAAAACAAATCAAACTCTTGAAAAGGATACAGTAGTCTGGAAAGGCTGAAAGCCACTTCTCTGTATCTGACCTATCAGTCCTCATCCTCAAAGGAAACCTGCACAACACTTTCAAAAGCCTGGGAGCTTAAAAATAATTACTCTGCTAGACACTGCTAGACTGAACAGATACACTGAATTTATGGCTTATTACAACAATCTGTAACCCGCTAACCTCCTCCTTTTTTTGTCCTAAGACTGCAGAGGTGTTAACAGGCTATTCTACCTTGAATGGTCCCTTCTAATATGTGCTAACTACTTATGCTAAACAATCTGCTCCACTTTGCATTTTCTTGTGATGCTGGAAGTTCCTTTCCAGACCTGAAGAAGAGCTCTGTGATTTGAAAGCTTGTCTCACTCCCCAACAGAAATTGGTCCAACAAAAGTTATTACCTCCCCACCCACTAGTGTATCTGTTCAGTCAGAAGGGACCACTATGATTGTGTAGTCTGACCTTCTGCACAGCTCAGGCCACAGAATCTCACCCATCCACTCCTGTAATAAACCCCTAACCTATTTCTGAGCTACTGAAGTCCTCAGATCATGGTTTAAAGACTTCAGGATACAGAGAATCCTCCAGCAAGTGACCCGTGCCCCATGCTGCAGAGGAAGGCAAAAAAAAACCCAGGGCCTCTGCCAATCTGTCCTGGAGGAAAATTCCTTCTCGACTCCAAATATGGTGATCAGCTAAACCCTGAGCATGTGGACAAGACTCACCAGCCAGACACCCAGGAAAGAATTCTCTGTAGTAACTCAGATCCCACCCCATCTAACATCCTATCACAGGCCAATGGGCATATTTACCACTAATAGTCAAAGATCAATTAATTGCCAAAATTAGGCTATCCCATCATACCATCCCCTCCATAAACATAACAAGCTTAGTCATAAACCAGATATGTCTTTTGCCTCCACTGCGCCTCTTGGAAGGCTGTTCCAGAACTTCACTCCTCTGATGGTTAGAAACCATGGTCTAATTTCAAGTCTAAACTTCCTGATGGCCAGTTTATATCCATTTGTTCTTGTGTCCAGATTGGTACTAAGCTTAAATAATTCATCTCCATCCCTAGTATTTATCCCTCTGATATATTTATAGAGAGCAATCACATCTCCCCTCAGCCTTCTTTTGGTTAGGCTAAACAAGCCAAGCTCTTTAAGTCTCCTTTCATAAGATAGGTTTTCCATTCCTCGGATCATCCTAGTAGCCCTTCTCTGTACCTGTTCCAGTTTGAATTCATCCTTCTTAAACATGGGAGACCAGAACTGCACACAGTATTCCAGGTGGGGTCTCACCAGTGCCTTGTATAACGGTACTAACACCGCCTTATCTCTACTGGAAATACCTCGCCTGATGTATCCCAAGATGACATTAGCTTTTTTCACGGCTATATCACATTGGCAGCTCATAGTCATCCTGTGATCAACCAATACTCCTAGGTCCTTCCCCTCCTCTGTTACTTCCAACTGATGAGTCCCAAGCTTATGACAAAATTCTTATTATTAATCCCTAAATGCATGACCTTGCACTTTTCACTATTAAATTTCATCCTATTACTATTACTCCAGTTTACAGGGTCATCCAGATCTTCCTATATGGTATCCTGGTCCTTCTCTGTATTGGCAATACTTCCCAGTTGTGTGTCATCCACAAATTTTATAGCACATTCCCACTTTATTAGCACACTCCCACTTTTTGTGCCAAGGTCAGTAATAAAAAGATTAAATAAGATTGGTCCCAAAACCGATCCCTGAGGAACTCCACTACTAACCTCCCTCCAGCCTGACAGTTTACCTTTCAGTATGACCCGTTGAAGTCTCCCCTTTAACCAATTCCTTATCCACCTTTAAATTTTCATATTGATCCCCATCTTTTCCAATTTAACTAATAATTCCCCATGTGGAACCATATCAAATGCCTTACTGAAATCGAGGTAAATTAGACACACTGCATTTCCTTTGTTTAAAAAATCTGTTACCTTCTCAAAGAAGGAGATCAGGTTGGTTTGGCACGATCTACCTTTTGTAAAACCATGTTCTGTTTTGCTCCAATTACCATTAACCTCAATGTCCTTAACTACTTTCTCCTTCAAAATGTTTTCCAAGACCTTGGATACTACAGATGTCAAACTAACAGGCCTACAGTTACCCGGATCACCTTTTTTCCCCCTTTCTTAAAAATAGGAACTATGTTAGCAATTCTCCAGTCAGATGGTACAACCCCTAAGTTTACAGATTCATTAAAAAATCTTGCTAATAGGCTTGTAATTTCATGTGCCAGTTCCTTTAATATTCTTGGATGAAGATTATCTGGGAACTCCTGATTTAGTCCCATTAAGCTGTTCGAGTTTGGTTTCTGCCTTGGATGTGGTAATATCCACCTCCATATTCTTATTCCCATTTGTCATCCTACCATTATCCCTAAGCTCCTCATTAAAGACTGAGGCAAAGTATTTCTTTAGATATTAGGCCATGACTAGATTATACTTAACCTCCACTCCATCCTCGGTGTTTAGCGGTCCCACTTCTTTCTTTGTTTTCTTCTTATTTATATGGCTATAGAACTTTTACTATTGGTTTTAATTCCCTTTGCAAGGTCCAACTCTACATGGCTTTTGGCCTTTCTCACTTTATCCCTACATGTTCTGACCTCAATAAGGTAGCTTTCCTTGCTGATCCCTCCCATCTTCCACTTCTTGTAGGCTTTCTGCTTTTTCTTAATCACTTCTCTGAGATGCTTGCTCATCCAGCTTGGTCTACAACTCTTGCCTATGAATTTATTCTCCATTCTTGGGATGCAGGCTTCTGATAGTTTCTGCAACTTTGACTTGAAGTAATTCCAGACCTCCTCCACCTTTAGATACTGTGACAGACCCAGGCCAGTGGGGTACAGGAGTCTGGTAGAGGTCAAATATACTGGTCACTGGATGAGTAGTTTTCTGTTCCCTGAGCAAGAGGTGCAAGGAGCTGAGAGTGAGAGGGTGTGCTGCTGGGACTAAGGAGTACAAACGTTATCAGACAGCAGGAGGAAGGTCCTGTGGTGAGGATAAAGAAGGTGTTTGGAGGAGGCCATGGGGAAGTAGCCCAGGGAGTTGTAGCTGTCATGCAGCTGTTACAGGAGGCATTATAGACAGCTGCAATCCACAGGGCTCTGGGCTGGAACCCGGATTAGAGGGCAGGCCCGGGTCCCCCCAAACCTCCCAACTCAGACATAGGAGAAGTTGATCCAGACTGTGGGAAAGATCCCTGAGGTGAGCAGATCTGCCAAATAAGCACAGGACCCATGAAGGTAGAGGAGGAACTTTGTCACAACTGGTGTCAAAAGTGGGATCTGGTGTGCACAGCGTGGCAGAAGAAGGAGGGTGATTTAAAAAAAAAAGAAAAAGAAAAAGAGAGGGTTTATTTTTTTCCACCACAATGGATGACTTAGTGCGGGCATTTATACGAGCTACGGCGGCCCAGCTAGTGGCTACCCGTGTCCAGGCAGCCGCCCAACAGGAGGCAGTGCGGCTGCAGCAAGAGACTAATTGCCTGCTGATGGACCAGGCTTCTCAGGACTGAGCTATGTTGCGAGAACTGGTGAACCAGGTAAAGACCCTTACAGAGCTGAACCGCGGCCATGATGGGATGCAGATCATACAGGACAGCCATTGGCTGCAGAAAATGATGCGGGAGGATGATGTAGAGGCATACCTTCTGGCCTTTGAGAGGACAGCCCTACGGGAGGCCTGGCCTCGAGATCAGTGGTCTAGCATCCTTGCCCCATTACTGTGTGGGGAGGCCCAGAAGGCCTACTATGATCTACCGGAAGCGGCTGCAGCAGACTACTCCCAGCTGAAAGCAGAGATCCTGGCCAGATCTGGGGTAACAACTGCAGTGCGGGCCCAGTGGTATCATGAGTGGAGGTACCAGGAAAATAAAACCCCGCGGTCCCAATTGTATGACCACATCCATCTTGCATGGAAGTGGTTGCGAACGGAATCCCGGGGTCTGGAAGAGAAACTAGAGATTCTGGTCATCGACCGATACATGAGGAGGCTACTGCCAGACCTTCGTAAGGGTAAGCCAGAACGAACCCTCCACCTATTATGAGGTTGTCGCACTGGTAGAGAGGCGAAGGACAGCGAAGGAGCTGACCCACCCAGTTAAGGAAGAGGCACCCCGAGTTAAACTAGCAGCACCAAACCCTAGAGCTTGGGTGACTGGGCAAGTAGTAGATCACAGGTGGAAAAAGAGAGGGGCTGAAGGCCCACCAGAAGCCACAAAGAGTCGGAGCACTGAGGGAGAAGAGGATCGTGATGTTAGACTGCCCAAACCAAGAGACTGGGGAATGCCTAAGGCCCCATACAGATGTTATGCCTGCGGGGAGTGGGGACATATAGCTGCACAGTGTCCCAATGCTGAGGAGCCTATGCCGTGTAACCAGGGGTATTGGCAGATTCCCCTTGCAGAAGATGCAAAGGAAAAGACTGTGTTCTCTACACCAGAGGGTCTTTTTCAATATACTGTCCTCCCTTTTGGACTACATGGGGCCCCAGCTACTTTCCAGCACCTCATGGACAAGCTATTACGCCCGCATAACAGTTATGCTGCTGCCTACTTGGACGAAGTGGTCATTCATACCCCAGACTGGGAAATCCACCTAGAGAAGGTGGAGGCAGTCCTTGATACCTTCAGGCAAGCTGGCCTTACAGCAAACCCTGCCAAGTGCACTATAGGGTTTACAGAGGCCACATTGGCTACCTTGGCTACATTGTGGGAAAAGGTATGGTAAAACCCCTAGTGAACAAGATGGAGGCCATCCAAAATTGGCCCCGACCACCTCGGAAGAAACAAGTCCGGGCCTTCCTAGGTGTAGTGGGGTATTACTGACGATTTATCCCCCACTTTGCCACAAGGGCAAGCCCTCTGACAGACCTAGTGAAAGCCCGTGGCCCTGATCTGGTGAGATGGTCCGATGCAGCAGAGGAAGCATTCACAGACCTACAGACTGCCCTCTGAGGGAACCTCATACTGATAGCCCCTGATTTCACCAAGGAATTTATCCTGCAGACAGCTGGGGGGAAGGGATAGTTCAGTGGTTTGAGCATTGGCCTGCTAAACCCAGGGTTATGAGTTCAATCCTTGAAGGGGCCACTTAGGGATCCAGGGCAAAAATTGGTCCTGCTAGTGAAGGCAGGGGGCTGGACCTGATGACCTTTCGAGGTCCCTTCCAGTTCTAGGAGATTGGTATATCTCCATTTATTAATTATTAAAAAAATTATGCATCGGAAGTAGGGTTGGAGGCCATTCTATCACAGATGGTCAGGGAAGAGGAACACCCAATTCTCTACCTCAGTAGGAAACTCCTTCCGAGGGAACAAAAATATGCAGTGGTGGAGAGAGAGTGCCTCACTGTAAAATGGGCCATGGAAGCATTGCGCTACTACTTGCTAGGGCACAGATTTGTCCTCAGGACCGACCATGCCCCTCTTCAATGGATGCAGCGGAACAAGGAGAAGAACACAAGGGAGAGACCAGGTGGTTCTTACCCTCCAACTTTTCCAGTTCCGTGTGCAACACGGAGCAGGGAGCTGTCACAGTAATGCCGATGACTTGTCACGTGTGCACTGTCTGGCATCCCAAGCTGCCCAACCCCTTGGTGTTGAGCAGGGGGGAGGGATATGTGACAGACCCAGGCCAGTGGGGTACAGAAGTCTGGTAAAGGACAAATATACTGGTCACTGGATGAGTAGTTTTCTGTTCCCTGAGTGACCAGAGCAGGGGCTGCACTAGAGTAATCAGGAACCTGCTAGAACCAATTAAGGCAGACAGGCTGATTAGAACACTTGCAGCCAATCAAGGAAGGCTAATCAGGGCACCTGGGTTTAAAAAGGCGCTCACTCCAGCCAGGGAGGAGGGAGCCAGAGGAGAGGAAGTGCGTATGAGGAGCTGGGAGCAAGAGGCACAAGGAACTGAGAGTGAGAGGCTGTGCTGCTGGAGGACTAAGGAGTACAAGCATTATCAGACACCAGGAGGAAGGTCATGTGGTGAGGATCAAGAAGGTGTTTGGAGGAGGCCATGGGGAAGTAGCCCAGGGAGTTGTAACTGTCATCCTGCTGTTACAGGAGACACTATCGACAGCTGCAATCCACAGGGCCCTGGGCTGGAACCCAGAGTAGAGGGCAGGCCCGAGTTTCCCCCAAACCTCCCAACTCCTGATCAGACACAGGAGAAGTTGACCCAGACTGTGGGGAAGATCACTGAGGTGAGCAAATCTGCCAGATAAGTGCAGGACCCACCAAGGTAGAGGAGGAACTTTGTCACAATACACGAGTTCTTCAGTTCAATCCACTTCCTTAACTGATTTCCTTAATTTTTTAAAGTTAGCCCTTTTGAAATAAAAAACCCTAGTCACAGATCTATTTTTGTTTATCCTTCCATTTAGTTTGAACTGAATTAGCTCATGATCGCTAGAACCAAGGTTGTCCCCTACAACCATTTCTATGAGGTCTCCACTACTCACCAGAATCAAATCTAAAATGGCATCCCCTCTTGTTGGTTCAGCAACTACTTGGTGAAGGAATCCATCAGTTATCGCATCCAAGAAAATCTGAGCCCTATTATTATTACTAGCACTTGTTCTCCAGTCTATATCTGGGAAGTTAAAGTCTCCCATGATCACACAATTCCCATTAGTATTTACTTAATTAAAAACATTAAAGAGGTCTCTATCCATATCCAAATCAGATCCCAGTGGTCTATAGCACACCCAAAGTACTATCCCAGGGGAGGCTCTAGTTGCTTTCTTCCCCAATGTGATTTTTGCCCAGACAGACTCAGTTGTATCCATTCCATCACTTCTTGTTTCTTCACAGTCTACTTCATCACTGATATACAATGCTACTCCACCACCTTTGCCTTTATTTCCGTCTTTCCTAAACAGCACATACCCTTCAATACCTGTACTCCAGTCATAACTACTATTCCACCATGTTTCTGTTATCCCTATAATATCTGGTTTCACTTCCTGCAACAGTAACTGTCATTCCTCCATTTTGCTACCTAGGCTCCTTGCATTGGTGTACAAACATCTCAATTTTTGCTGTTTGGCTTCGCTCACATTCTTTACCCAATTAGACACAGACATTCTACCACAGGTATCACCTATTAGACTAGTATCTACACTACCCTTCCTCCTTATGTCCATTCTCCTACCCACGGCTGTATCCTTTCTTACTTTATTTTCTTCCCTCTCAATGTTAAAATCTGGCATGGAGATTACCTGGACATCTCTCAACCATCTCTCTCAAATTCCTAGTTTAAAGCTCTCTTAATCAGTTGTGCCAGCCTCCATCCTTGAAGTCTATTTCCCTCCCTACTCAGGTGAAGTCCATCCTGAGAAAACAGTCCTCTGTCCATGAATGCTTCTTCCCAGTGGCCATACATCCCAAATCCCTCCTTATAGCACCACTGCCTGAGCCATCTGTTGATCATCATAATCTTGTCACACCTTTGTTGCCCTTCTCTAGGAACAGGCAGAATCCCACTGAAGATCACCTAAGCCTTGATTTCTTTAAGCGTCTTCCTCAGCCTGGCATAGTCTCCCTTGATACATTCCAGCAAAGAATCTAGCCGTATCATTTGTTCCCACATGAAGGACAATCAGCAGATTCTTTCCTGCTCCCATGAGGATCCTCTTCAGCCTCAAGTCCACATCCCATATCTTAGCACCTGGCAGACAGCACACCCTTCTGTTCTCTGGATCAGCTCCAGTTACAGGACTGTCTATTCTTCTCAGTAAGGAGTCCCCAGTCATGTAGACCTTAACCTGGTGATGGTGCGATTCTCCGGTCTATCCCCTGTTCCCTCTGGCTTCAAGTCCTCTCGATTTCTATTCTCCCTTGAAATTCCCTGCAACTCATCCTGTATCCTCCTGGGGCTCATATTTGGTGTTCTCTCCATTGAATCTTCCCCTCTTCCTATAGAACTAGCCTCTCTTCTCTTCTCTTCTCTTGCCCTCTCACCTTCAGCGACCACCTGCTATGCCCCTTCATTTTCTAATTCCGCAAACCTGTTCCTGAGCTCTGTTTCTCCTTCACTAGCCCGCCTTTTCCTCTGCCTGGTTCTTTTAGTCACATGCTTCCACTGTCCATTTTCCTCACCCAGCAGTTTCCCCTCAGAATTCTTTGCTCCTGCTTCCATCTGCAAGTCTGAGCTTCTCCCTTCAGCCTCATGTCTTTTGCTCCATCATCTGCTGAACCCCCTTCTAAACTCAGCCAGAGTTTCCACCTGCATCTCCAATCCTCAAAACTTTTCTTCCATCAGCTCTACCAGATGGCACTTCATGCAGACGAAACTCTTTTCAGGTACTCCCTCCAGGATCATGTACATACTGCAGCTTCCACATCCAGTCATCTTCATTGTGTCTTCCACTGCTTGGGTCACTACCACTGCTTCCTCTGTATCTGTCATAGCTTTCCCACCTAAATCCTGTTAGTCAGAGTTCATTTGCCCTTTGAAGCCAATCACCAGTGATTGTCCCTTCTGAACAATATCCAAGATCTAATTCCAATTGTCTTAAATAAAAAGTAGCAAACTGTCCAGATAGGAAGATGAAATTAAAAAATAAGAAAAATATGGCTGCCGGATACATCATACAGCTGTGCTAACCAAACCTACTTATAGTTTAAATTACCTGAAGTCTTATACAGCAGATAAGCCTTTGGTATGAGCAGCAACAGCATTATTCCTTCTGCTCAGTTTGTCAGATGTCCCAAGCATAGTATAGGTGGAGCTGGTAGCACAACTTCCTATTAAGCAAATATTTGTGAAACCCACGGGCAAAGTATCCATCTCCCTCTAATGCTGCTCCACATATAGGATGACAGCCTACTACTGTTATCAGTTCCTCTGTTACCTCAAGTGACAGAGGTCTGTATGATGGATCTAAAGGTTCCAGTGCTGCTGATGACCCATGTGGATATCAATATGATGTCACATGAATTGTGATACAGTCTCTAGTTATATACTCATGTCCTTTTTTTTTCCCCCACCAGACCCATGCTGGATTCAGTGCACAGGATGGACAGTGGTCACTCAATGAGCAGCTGTTCCATACTTTTTCTCCTTGTTTTTCAGTATGTAGCCCCACACCTTATTTTATTGCACAATATTCAAAGGCTGTTCTGAAGATGGGCTTATCAGTTTTCTCAGGCTTTTTTATGGTACTCACTGCTAGAGTATTTGAGCACTTCATAAACAATGAATTTATTTTCACTACACCCCTATGACATGAAGGAGTGGAGTTATTCCCATTTTACAGATGGAGAACTGAGAGATTAAGTTCAATTTGAGATACCCAATTTGAGGTGCCCAATTTGAGATACCCAAGACCTGATTCTTCAGACCATGTGGCATTATATAACACTCTACATTTGAATTACAGCTCCCATTGACTTCAATTGCAGCTGAGAGTCCTTAACATTTTTAAAAATAAGAGCCCAAGGTCTCAAGTCCGACACACAGAAAATAAGGAAAACATGATTGGTGACCAACTGTAAAAAGTTTGGTTTAAGTGGCTTGACAAACATCACATAGGAACTCTCTGACAGAAGCAGGGTAAGAATTCAATTCTCCATGGTGGTGTTAACCTGTGTTAAAGATTGGACCATCCTTTCTCTTCCCGTAATCTCTACCTCACTACACACCCTTTAGTTTTTGCAAGAAATGAGGAAGGGGTCCTATAGACAATAGCTTCCTTCATTACACAGCCCTGATTCATCCCTAGAAGTAGTGTCTATCCTGTGTGCACTCAGTGAGGCAGAGGTCCTGTGATAAACATAGTAAGTGTTCATATAATTAAAGAGTACCATAATACATATTGTGACAGACCCAGGCCACTGTGGTACAGGAGTCTGGTAGAGGGCAAATATACTGGTCACTGGATGAGTAGTTTTCTGTTCCCTGAGTGACTAGAGCAGGGGCTGCACTGGAGTAATCAGGAACTTGCTAGAACCAATTAAGGCAGTCAGGCTGATTAGAACACTTGCAGCCAATCAAGGAAGGCTAATCAGGGCACCTGGGTTAAAAAAGGAGCTCACTCCAGCCAGGGAGGGGGGAGCTAGAGGAGAGGAAGTGCGTGTGAGGAGCTGGGAGCAAGAGGCACAAGGAGCTGAGAGTGAGAGGGTGTGCTGCTGGAGGACTACGGAGTAGAAGTGTTATCAGACACCAGGAGAAAGGTCCTGTGGTGAGGATCAAGAAAGTGTTTGGAGGAGGCCATGGGGAAGTAGCCCAGGGAGTTCTAACTGTCATGCAGCTGTTACAAGAGGCACTCTAGACAGCTGCAATCCACAGGGCCCTGGGCTGGAACCTGGAGTAGAGGGCGGACCCGGGTTCCCCCCATACCTCCCAACTCCTGAACAGACACAGGAGGAGCTGATCCAGACTGTGGGGAAGATCACTGAGGTGAGAAAATCAGCCGATTAGCGCAGGACCCACCAAGGTAGAGGAGGAACTTTGTCACAATATGCACAAGGGAGACAAATGAAAAGTTGCCCAGGCAACCTTTCTTCAAACATTCTAAAGTTAGGAAATGCCAGACTTTGAAACTTTAGGAATGTGCTTTTAACATAGATTGTGTGTGTAATATATACATAAATGGAGATGCTTTTTCCTTTATAAAGAACACATCTCATTGCTCTCCCACTAAACCCTCCTTTTGTAACTGAGGTGACAGGCTGTTCTTTATCTCCTCTTATGAAGCCATAGGTGGTAACAAACAAAACAAAAACAACAACAACAAGGATTTGAATCAATTTTGGCTGATTCATACATCTTTCTACTCTGGCACAAATATGAGCTCATTTACTCTATATATCCTTTTCCCTTGTTTTAATTTGATACCATACCTGTGAGAGGTCTCTTTTACTAGATAATCAGGCAAAGAGTAAGGAGGATGGGGAGAACATTTCTTGGAGACTTGCACATAAATCTATTTCCCCTCACATAAATGTAGTCATTTGGTGAGTAACCTAGGTTTTGACAGTCATGGAAACTGAAATGGAAAGTCAATGTACTATAGAAAATATCTGCTAGGCTCAAAACAATAATCTCCTGTGTATGTTCAATTTCTTGCACTAATGAAAGCCTCCAGAGGTGCTGTCATAACATACTCATACTATTTGGTGGATGTTATAGATGGTAGTTAATCCAAATCTTGATGGATGGTATCTACCTGCTGGCCATGGATTTCTCATTTATGATATTCACTCTTCATTTAATTGATATTCAGAGATTGTTCAATATTGGCAGTATTGAACAAACTACTTTTTTCCCCGTAGGTACATCAGTTTGATTCTTGTCAAAATTGTAATTATATTTTGTTTCCTAACATTTCCTTTTTCAGCTTTCAGTACAAAGTCCACAATATTGTAGATATCCTATAGGAGGGCAGAGGGAAAGGAGGGTACTATCAACATGTAGTAGCTCTAGCTATGCCTTAACTCACAGAAATAAAGTAACTCATCTTGTATAGTTAGATGAAGGTTTATTTCTCCTTATTCACAGACTGAGTAAATGTATAAGCCTCAGAAACAAACCAACAGTTTCTTCTCTTCTCCCATTGTGGGATTCCCTTAAAGCTCTGTATCTGATTGTAGGGGTGGGGAGGGAAGCTTAGCAGTGGCTACCAGCCAGGACAGAAAAGAACAAGCTGGAAAGCTGAATTAAAACAAAGCAGGGAAGCAATGCCTAAAAAGTAAAGCACTGACTTCAGGAGCTTGAGGAGTCTGGTTTCTGTGGGAAACTGATTTCATCATGTTCTGAATTTAAATACCTAAATCATTAAAGAGAATTTGTGTTCTTCTTGGGAAAGCTACACAACTTCCAGTAATGTTAACCAGAATCATGCATTCACATTGAGGAAAAAACGTACCAATGAGGATCTGCATTATATTAACAAAAGGAAAGAGATTCAATTGTATTTGTCCTGGCCTTTTACTTTTTACTTCCTTCTTATTTTTAAACACTGACCCTATTACTTGGAGAGAATTGTTTATTTCATTTTCATTTTTAAATACAGAAAAGGAAAGTAATGTTTAAAAAATACAGTTTTTATATTATTTTGATGTACAGGTAGTTTTTTTTTTTAAATCAGCTGAGATCTGATGTGTCAGGGGCAATCAATAAATCATGTTCTAGTTTGGTGATTCTGCACCAGCTAACTGAACCAAAAGAGAAAAAAAATTATACAAAGCTGTGACATTAGCAGGAAGTATGCTACATTTTGCCACCTTCCCATATTTCTAATCTGTATGCTGTCTCTTTAAGGCCTGATCCAAAGCCCATTGAACTTAATGGAAATGCTCCCTTTGACTTCAATGGGCTTCAAATCAGACCCCTAGATTATAAACTCTCTGGGTTAGGTAGCTTGTTTTCATATTTGTCTATTAATCATTGTTGATGCTATACCAGCAAATTTCTACTTGCCCATTCGTCCATGCTAAGTAATATTTTTGACGGATGAGTAAAATATCAGTATTTTCATGATTATCATTCATAGTAAATGATGAATGAGTAAATGTTATGTTTTGGCTGATAAATCTGTGTGACAACTTTTCAAGGTTATGCTGTATGATTAATAAATAATAATAATGCCCAGAAATATTTCTACATTTCTGCATCTGGATTGTTGAAGATTGTTTGCATATCTTTGTTGTTATGTATGTCCTTCTCCACAGCACAAATATAAGAGCTGCTACAGTTGACGTATAGTAATATTGTAGGAAGAAAGCCAGATTCGATCTATTTCCATCAAAACAAGGAAATGTGGGATCCAATAGAAAACTGCACTTACCAAGTGCACATCACTGGCACAGAATGTATTAATATAAACCTCAGATTCAGGTGAGCTGCACAAAGTAACCAGTATTTAATGCATAAGAAATCACAGGAGCCATCATTTGTGCTAGTTAGTTACCAGCTGAACAGCCTGGAGTGGGGGAGCCCAACACTTTTGGCATCTATAGATTGAGTTTTCAAGTGCCATCAGGCACATCCTGAGAAGTTAAATGGAAGAACAGGTTTTGTTAGAAAACTGGAATAGGCATTATAAAGATTTACTGATAGGTGATATATTGGTTAAGAGGGGTGTCCATTTTAAGTCAAAACTCATTCAGCAGCCTTCATGCCCTGACTGATCAGACAGAAATAGACTAAAAGCTTTAAAGAAACACAACATCATGTTCCTATAAACTCTGGAAGGTGTAGGTAACAATACTTTATTTTAGAAAATAACTGGAAGAAATGGAATCAAATGAGAGCTATGGACACCAGCTTGAAGCTCACCCCTGTACTTAGAATCATCACAACACTTAGGCACCATTTAATTTCACTTGAACCCTCAAAATAGGGCTTGGATATCATCTCATAATGAACTTTTCCTTTGCTAATTCTAATGGCCACATAACCATATCCACTGGGAAAAGGAACAAATTCCAACAATTCTGAATGCAATCTGTTGTCTAGTAAATAGACTTCCACCTATGTTTATATTACAGTTCATAGGGATGAATTTTCAAAGTAGTTTATATATAATTTCTCTTTATTGCCCATATAACTCCTATTAAAGTCATCAGGAGACTTACAGTTAAAACTGTGTGCACTACTTTGAAAATGTAGGACTGAGAGTCAATTGAATAGGTACACCTGGTATTTGTCAAAGTATCCAGATTTAGAGGTATATGAGCCAGCATAGGTCCACTCAGTTCAAAATTAGAACAGGTACAATCACAGATCATCCCATTCAATGGTCATCCCACCAAATGAGCTTTTAGGAAGAGCTTTCAGACTCATGCTTCAGTGAATTTCTCTCTTCACTCAGCAATCAAATGACTAAAATATGTAATGCTCTCAGCAATGGTCTTTACGAATATGAATCAATATATAAGAACATAAGAATGGCCATACTGGGTCAGACCAAAGATCCATCTAGCCTAGTATCCTGTCTTCTGACAGTGGCCAATGCCAGGTTCCCCAGAGGGAATGAACAGAGCAGGTAGTCATCAAGTGATCTATTCCCAGCTTCTGGCAAACAGAGGCTAGGAACACTATCCCTGCCCATCCTGGCTAATAGTCATTGATGGACCTATCTTCCATGAATTTATCTAGTTCATTTTTGAATCCTGTTATAATCTTGACCTTCTTTGACTTCATCCTCTGGCAAGGAGTTCCAAAGGTTGACTGTGTGTTGTGTGAAAAAAAAACTTCCTTTTGTTTGTTTTAAACCTGCTGCCTATTAATTTAAATTTGGTGACTCCTAGTTCTTGTGTTATGAGAAGGAGTAAATAATACTTCCCTATTTACTTTCTCTACACCAATCATGATTTTATAGATCTCTATCATATCCTGCCCCCAGTTGTCTCTTTTCTAAGCTGAAGAGTCCCAGTCTTATTAATCTCTCCTCATATGGAAGCCATTCCATACCCCTAATAATTTTTGTTGCCCTTTTCTGAACCTTTTCCAATTCCAATATAACTTTTTTGAGATGTGATGACCACATCTGCACACAGTATTCAAGATGTGGGCGTACCGTGGATTTAGATAGAGGCAATATGATATTTTCACTCTTATTATCTATCCCTTTCTTAATGATTCCCAACACTCTCTTTGCTTTTTGACTGCCTTTGCACACTGAGTGGATGTTTTCAGAGAAATATCCACAATGACTCCAAAATCTCTTTCTTGAGTGGTAACAGCTAATTGAGACCCCATGATTTTATATGTATAGTTGGGAATATGTTTTCAATGTTCATTGCATTTATCAACTTTCAATTTCATCTTCCATTTTGTTGCCAAGTCACCCAGTTTTATGAGAGCCTTTTGTAGTTCTTCGTAGTCTGCTTGGGAATTAACTATCTTGAGTAGTTTTGTATCATCTGCAGATTTTGCCACCTCACTGTTTATCCTCTTTTCCAGATCATTTATGAATATGTTGAATAGGACTGGTACAGTACAGACCCCTGGGAGACCCCACTATTTAGCTTTCTCCATTCTGAAAACTGACCATTTATTCCTACCCTTTGTTTCCTATCTTTTATTCAGTTACTAATCCACGAGAGGACCTTTCCTCTTATCTCATGACTGCTTACTTTGCTTAAGAGTCTTTGGTGGGGGACCTTGTCAAAGGCTTCTGAAAATCTAAGTACACTATACCCACTGGATCCCCCTTGTCCACATGCTTTTTGTCTCCCTTCAGAGAATTCTAGTAGATTGGTGAGGCATGATTTCCCTTTACAAAAAACATGTTGATTCTTCCCCAACAAATTATGTTCATCTATGTGTCTGACAATTTTGTTCTTTACTGTAGTTTCAACCAGTTTGCCTGGTACTGAAGTCAGTCTTAGCGGCCTGTAATTGCTGAGATCACCTCTGAAGCCCTTTTTAAAAATTGGCATCACATTAGCTATCCTCTAGCCATTAGGTAAAGAAACTAATTTAAATGACAGATTAACAGGGTAAGTTTATAGAATTCTCCACCTGATGAAAATGACTTCTGTATAACACCAGTGTAGAGAAATTTATCACTAGTTATTGCTTACTTTATTTGGGAAAGGAATAAACTGGCAATGAAGTCACAAAAACTGTTACTAAGTGATCTCCCAGGGAGGACTTACCCTTGTGAACTTTTGTTACATTAATACCGGGCAGTCATTTTCGGTGCATGTGAGACAAAAATATGTCAGCAGAATCTGCTTCTGGTCGAGTTCTGGGAGATTGTAAGGACATTGCTCCCTCTCAGCACATTCATGTCTCATAGGGGTGGCAAATGCATAAGGAGTCCCTTATAATAATTATTTTTTTTCTTTTCCTTTTTTGTAATTTACACAAACACAGGTTTGGCTAGAATTGAAAGTACTGTGTGCAAACAAGAAAAATATGGCTGTTTAAAATGCTGCAACATTTTAAGGGCAGGAAATTATGCCCTGTCTGCCTCATGTAGAAGTCATTCTGTCTAGCAGGCAGTTTACTCATAAATCCTAGGGGTGCTAGAATGTATAAAGTATTAGACTGAAATAGACTTTTCTCACGGAGAGAAAAATGGTTATTTCCCTTAAACAGATGCTCATTCCTGATTTATACAAATTAGGTCATCAATTTAAAATTGACTAGCAATAATCTACATGTAAGAAAACTGAGCCACAGTAATGTCTACTTATGAGTGAATCGCAAAGATCATGAAGTTTTGGGACCTGATCCAAACCCCACTGTAGCCTATAGGAATCTTTCCATTGATTTCAATGGGTTTAAGATCAGGCCCACAATTCCATTTGGGTAACCATTCATAAGTTAGAGTCTAAACACTGAGCATCCCCTTTTCCCCCTTCCATGAACCTTTCCCCACCTTTTCCCAATTTGACTGTATAATAGACCATAGACTACTGCTGAAAAGTCATTTGGGCTCACAGGGAATAGGAGGAGGGGAAAGAAATCTACGTAGTCAAGGGAACCATAGAGAAGATGGTATAAAATAATATTTTGTCAATAAATAGACTCAAAATACAAGAGTCAAGATATTCAAAACCAACTATTTTCTCTTGTAATAAGAGGAGAAAACATTACATAGATCAAACAAAGGCTAGGTTTTAAAAAAAAAATCTGAAAAGGAAGGAACCTTTCCTGAATTGCTATAAGCCACAACAGTGTACTAGCATGGTACTAATGCATGTCTTGCACCAACAAATATTAGTTCTCCAGAAGAAAATCATGTGTTTCCATATTTCTAAGGCATCTACCACTGTATAATTTAGACTAGATATAGTTACGTTTCAAATACACTTCCAAACACTAATTGAAAGGTGCTTCTGCATAATAATGGAAGAATTTTGAAGATGAGGAATTGTGACATCTGGTATGTTTTACTAATAAAGGTCCCAGTCCTGCAAAGGGATTCATGTGGGCAGAGTCTTATGCCCATGCAGAGACTATTTGAAATCAATGGTATTCTGTGCTAACCTCTTCAACAGAGAATTATTAGGCTACAAACTCAGGTTCCAATGCAGCAAAGCATTTACGCATGTGCTTAAATCCACCCTTATTCACCAGAGCACTTAAGCACGTGCTTAACTTTTGGCTTGTACTTAAGTTTCATCAGTAAAATCCTAATGAGTTTGAACAGGGACGGACTGCTGAATCAGGGCTTGAAAATGTGCTGTATATGCATGTGTCCATTTTTCTGAGCTCCAGTTTTATACAACATGCTTCTCTAGTGTATATAGAAACAAGAAATATTTATCAACGCTCTGAGTCATACCGGTAATGAAACGTTATATATTGTAAAGGACATTGTCAGGTCATGTTTGGACCTAAATATAGTTTGCTTTTTAAAATTATTATTTATATATATACACATATATATACACATACACACACACACACACTTCATCAAAATCTAATCCCTATAGAATGGTCCTGTGATTTTTTCCCCCCAAAAGACTCCAATGGAAAGAGTGTTTCGGAGACTTTATCAACATTCTTTACTGTGTTTAGAAGGTAGCATAGCAATATCTGCTAGTGCACTGAATAGAAATAAGTGTGAAAGAGACTGATCTGCTTTTATTGTCCAGTGTGAAAGAAATACAATGTGTAATCAATATATCAAAATGCATCAATAAATAGAAAAATTACTGGACTTCTAAAATCCTTTCAATTATCTAAGATGCTATTAGTTTTAAAAATACAGGGTCTGAGTCACCAGTGAATTACTTCACTTTAAATTGATGTACTACTTGCATTGAGTACATGGAGTTACACTGACATAAAACTGGAGTAGCACAGTGGTGAATCTGGCCTGTGATGTTTAACTTGACAGTGTTCCTTTATGGCTGATTAAATATTGAGATGAAAAAGCATCCAATTTCCATTTTAATTTTCACTGTGAACATCTTTTTAAAAGGGTTCCTAGAAAGAGATGCACACATCTTAAAAATAATATAGTGCATCCAAACCTTAGAGTTTTTGGGGAGGAGACATTTTTTTCTAGAAGTGAAAGAGAAAATTGTCCATCTACCTTGCTTCTTTCAGATTTGAATAAGTTAGAAAGCAGCAATGCTTTTTTACTCTAATATATGTATTTCCTAGCTGCCAAGTAACATTTTAGAAATGCAGAAGGCATATAGAATAACATGATATTTATTGTAGGTTATTTGATTTATTTGCTTTCTATTGTAGCCATGTGAGTTAGTGTCATGGAGAGAGAAAAAGCTTTGGAATGACAAGAGGTAAAGAAAATAAGACAATTAAAAAAAAGATTAAAAAAAAATTTCCCAAACAAGCAAAAAAGAAAAAAGACTTTAATTTGAGTGTAATTCTTTACAGTTACATGTACATTTGTAAGCCATGATGTGGACAGAAATGTGTTTCCTTACTGCCTCATCATAATCTGCAACTAAAAGAAAATCTAAATAAAAATTATATTAAAAGAACTTGGTGAAGGAAGGGATGTTTTTTGGACAAGGAAATGAGTGTGGAGGGGATTATTTAGAATACTCTATTTGGTAGATCTAGGTCCAAGAAATGTTTGTACCACTATATTATGCAAATCAGTATTAAAACAGAAGTACATGGCTAACTACTGAGCCAGAAAATAAAATATATTCAGCTAGTCAGGCCTATTTTTCCTTTGCAATATAACAAATACCCATTGTGGCCATGAAGTGAGAAGCTTATAATGGTAGTCAGGTAGCTTGGGGATCTGTGGTTGACTGGTGATTGGGATGGGTGAGATGAGAATTCTGAGTGATATTTTCTTCTGTTTATGAGTTTCAGTGTGCAATATAATCAATATTGTGAGTATAATTTTGAATTTATTATTTATTTACTGGTAACTTCTAGCTCAGAGTTGATAGTTGTCATTTCAATGCATTTCCAGGAGTTGCTTTTTCTTGCTTTATTATTTCCAGAAAAATCACTACCACAATGGAGGACATTGAAAACAAGAGACAAGTCATCTGCATGATCAGCACAAACTGATTACCAGCAGTCAGGAAGAAACTCTCCACCTCAGCCTCATTGCATAACATCACTCAACTGTACTCTATGGCTTGTATTCCCCCTCTAGTAGAGAGAAGTTACTGTAAGAGTGAAGGTACAAGACTAGATGGACTTTTGCTCTGTTTCAGTAAGGAATTTGTACAGAATGTTCTTATAATAATGGAAGCATCTTCAAATCTACTCTTCTAAGTATGGTTACTAGAATGTACTTTTGCAAAATCTTTCATTGAGCCACTATATTCCAGTGTTCGCAAAATAGAAAACAGTATGCAGACATACCTAAGGATACAGTCCCTATCATTATTCTATAGGATTACCCTTACTATTGCAAGCTTGAACAGAGTTATTAATCATCTCAGTTATCTACAGCCAGAGGAGAAAGTCATTAAAATAGCACACTTATTGTCTTGACTGTAACATACTCCCAGTGCAAAAAAATACCTGGTATTTAAATAAAATAAGAAAAATGAGGACATTCAAAGTTGAAAATTTTCTCTCTCAGATCTAAATAGGGCAAGTGTCTGAAATCACCTGTGTACCATGTAATGCATTGGCTGGTGTACAGGTACCACTGACTTCTACTAGAGCATGGCAGAACTGCTTAAGCATTTATGATAATCTTACCCCCTCTAGTGACACACTTGCAAGGAAGAGAAGAACCCCTAATTCTTCTAAAAAAAATCCAAACAACCCAGTTTAAGTGGCTGAGAAGTTAGATGCAAATATTTTGCAAGTTCTAGAAAACAGGCAGACCAGTATTTACTGGGTATTTTTATATGAGATTGGCATAACTGATAGTCATTCAGAAAACGTAATTTGTTCTGAAATTTCCATTATAGCTATTTCATAAATGAAATTGCTATAGATGCACAAGAAACAAGTTTTCAAGCTACTGGTGTTAACATAGTTTGTCCCAACTATGTGAAGTGACTTTCTAGAACACCTATCTTGGATTTTCAAAAATAAAGTTAGACTCTACAGGAAGATAATAAATGAGAAATAGAATAGATACTGGCAGAATAGTATTGAACTATACTCACTGTAGCAGCCATGAGAAGTGACATTTCTTAAAGGTATGATACTGCCCTTTCATACACTTGTTTATTGATTGAGAAATATTTCCTCTATAATTAAACTATAATGTTATTACACAGTAGTTTCACTATAGATTACTCTCCCCTCCCCCATCTTTTAACTTATTTCATTAGATTTTCAGGAAAGTCCTCAAAAAAACCCTTAATAATGAAAGACAACTTGAAGCATCTATTCCCACTTCACACCTCTGTTACTTCTTTCTACTGCAAGTAAAAGTAAGAACCCTAAGCTTGCAGACACTGTAATGGATTTAAGACTGTTCAGAGCCTCTTGATGTCTACTGTCTATTGTTGATGGTAGAAGGAATGTTAGCACAGTGCTGTGTGGGAGCTCTGAAGAGGGCTTGCCATCAGATCTCCATAGGAACTTCTTGACTATTTCAGCAGAGACCCATCCAGATCATCCTCTGATATTATTTGTCCCAAGTAGGACACTAGGAAATACACTGCCGTAGTGAACAACTCAGAGGAGCTGTTTGAAGAAGGCCATACTTAGAAGTTCAAAGTTTCTGTGAACACTAGATTTCACCTTTAAGTGACTGTATAAATAATGCAGTCCTCCTACCCCTTGATCTAAAGATGAGACAAGATTAGACAGGCAAGGTGCCTTTGCTTCTTATATTGTATATGTGAAAACTTAGCTTGATGGAACAAGAACAGTGGATGAAGAGCATCTGGTTCCTTTGGCCTAAGGTGTTCTTTGTCTTCAAATCTGCCAGAAAGAGGCAGAAAGGCTGTCCCTCACCTTACATGCTGTCCTGCGGGCCAATAGCAATCCAAGGAAGAAAAAAGAAGTCTGTGGATTTCTGCAGGGCTTCCTGTTGTGGTAGGGAGAGCAGATGGGACAGATAATAAAACAGAATTAGAAAACACAGGGGATAACTGTAGTCAGAGGGCATTGAGGAGACTGTGCAAAACAGGACGGAAAGATTAGTTTGATCGCTTTGCTATTTTTATATATTTCCCACTGGTAGTTTGAAAACTAAAGAAACTTAAACCATTGTTCCTAAGTAGCTTGATTCTAGTGAATGTAGAATAGCTAAGAAAGAGTAAAATTAATACAAATTAATAGTGATTATAACACTTTACATTTCTGTAGCACCTTCCATTAAGCATCTCAGTGCACACTGAAAATATTCAAGTAAGTCTTACCATATCCATGTGAAATAGGTAAGAGGCAGAACACTTCACTCATAACTGAAATGCATCTCTGTAGGGAACACAACAGCTGTATTGCTGTGATCTATTGAACTATACATCAATTTAGAAGAGAAAATGGAGAAGAAAAATCATACTGCATCAAAACTTCCAGGGGACGTCTAGTAAGCAGAACATAATTATACACATTGAGGCCAATCTATGGCATATATGCCAAAGTCACCTGTAAGGGGCAGTGCAAAGCCACATCCCAAGAATATACGGTCAAATTCTGAGAGGAGAGGAGAACCTACTAGCACTTTCAACTTCCAGTGGGAGTTGCAGGTTCTCAGTGTGTCTCAGCATTTGGTGCACAATTATTTGGCTGGCTTGTTTTTGGATGGATTTGCTGAGGAGCGTCAGCATTCACCTTCAAACTTGTGACGAGTGCATTTATTTTGAAAACAAAGTTCTTCACTGTACTGAATATGACAATATAGATTGCTCCATTCATATCATTACCTGGTAGGAGGATACTCTGTGATCCCCTAAGTGTGCCAAATAGTGAAGAAATCGGTCTGCTTCATGTGTGAGGCCAGGGAGATCAAATACTTTATTTTGGGGTTCACTTTTGTTCTGAGCTGACTATAGGCACAGCAGCCCACCCAAGCTGCAAATATAGGTTGCTTGGCAACAGCTCTTAAAGAGTGTTATTTGCTCTGAAAGAGACAAGCTGTTATTTCTTTCCCTTTTAAAACAAAAACATAAAAGAAAGAAAGAACAGGGCTAACAAAAAAGGAATAGGGTAATTACTGCACCAAATAATAGTGTAAATAGCTCCACTAGTGACACATAAGGTCTTTTTAGTTCCTAGGGAGACCCTGCTGTAGCTAAAAGCCATTGTTTCCAGAAGACATGAAGCCAAGTGGAACTGACATCTCACACCAGCTCCCGGGAAAATAAACTACATGAAAGATACCAGATCTCACAGGAACAAGACAGTTGTAAACCCAGGAGAGACCAATGCTCCAACCAGCCCAGTATCCTATTTCTTAAAAGTGCCCAGTACCAGCTGCTTCTAGAAAAGCAGTAACTCCTCTATTAATGCACCTGCTCAACTGTGCAATACTTTACCACCGAGGAGAGGGAGAAGAGGAATTTCTTTACAACTTCAGCGGATATCCAGCATCCAAACCTGAAGTATGTAGACAGGCTTCAGTGAGGTTTAGATCCAGCTCCTAATGCAGAAGCATCTGATTGCTTTTATTCCAGTTTGTTTAATTTCTCAGGGCGTAATGAGCATTCTCAACAAATTTGCACCTTTACTCCCTAAAAATCCTGTGCTCTTAATACCTCCCATTCTAGCACATCCAAAAGAAGTCACTGAAAAACAAAAGGAAATAATTAAAGGTTTGGCCATCTAACTGAAATTGTTGTTGCGATGTCACGGTGCAATAACATGGGGTCAGTCAGTGTTCTGACTCAAACCAGACAGTTCCCTCCTCAATCTGAGACAGCACCCACACTCATTACACTGGTCTACAATTTTTGAGAAGTCGTCTGCTTCAGAGATAAAATGTGATATTTGTTATGTATTTTGATGTGCTGAATTCAAATATGACAATTAAAACAACTGATTGGCTACTGTTTCTAAGATATTTAAGTTTTTACATTTTATGTCTATGTATATTGTGTAGATAGTAGAGTTTTAATCATAAATTGTAAACCTAGGTCTTTTCACGTGTTTATGGTTGCTTTACATGATAATATTTCACCTGTCCTGTTCATGTAACACTTTAAAAATCAGCAAAAGGGTTATATAAATAAAATTTATTATGAAACAAAAGGCAAAAAACTATTATGTACGTAGTTTAGTCCTATTCAGTGTCTACTCGGTGCTTCTTGGCTTGTCTCTTGTATTCATTAAATGGAGCATCTCTTGTCACTGTCCAGCAATAGTCTGCAAGCATTGATGGGCTCCATTTGCCCTGATAGCCTGCCAGGAGATTCCATTGCTGTAGTCTGGAGCTCAACAGCTCTGCCTTACTCTTGGGTAGTTCCAAATCCCTGACAAGGTCATTCAGTTCACCTTATGTTATGAGGTGCGGTTCAGAGGAGGAGGATGGGAGAAAATGTGGGTCCTGTGACACTGATGGTTCAGGACCAGAAGTTTCATCCTCTTCCTCTTCCTCATCTGACTCAAGTGAGAATGATTCTGGTGCATCAGGAACCGGCAGTCCTTCTCCGTGGGGTACTGGGCGTATAGCTGATGGAATGTTTGGATAATACACAGTCCACTTTTTCTTTTTTGACACACCTTTCCCAACTGGAGGCACCATGCAGATGTAACAAGTGCTAGTATGATCTGTTGGCTCTCTCCAAATCATTGGCTCTGCAAAAGGCATAGATTTCCTTTTCCTGTTCAACCACTGGCGAAGATTTGTTGCACAAGTGTTGCGGAATATGTGTGGGGCCCACCTCTTGTCCTGATCTCCAATTTTGCAGCCAAAAGAAAGGTGATAGGCTTTCTTAACCATAGTGGTTATACTGCGCTTTTGTGATGCAAAAGTTACTTCACCACAAACATAGCAGAAGTTATCTGCACTGTTCACACAAGTACAAGGCCTCTCTGCTCACTTTGGCTAAACAGAAATATGTACCTTTGCAAAATCAAACACTGACAAATAAGAGAGCACGACATTGTATGATTTCTAGAGCTGATATAGGGCAATTTGTTCAGCAGAGTGATGTAAGCTTCGTTATGATTGCATCATCCATGACTTCTAGGAGTAACATGATGCAATTCATATCATGTATGATGCAATACCAGCTTCAGATTGCATCATTCATTGTTTTGCCTAAAAAGCAAGTACTGTCCAAACCCAGTCATAGATTTATTCATAGATCCAGTCAAAGATGTATTTTAGTCATTTCTGGTTTAAATTGAGATCCCTTCCCTTTATAACTCATTTATCCTCCGCCATTCCCAAGTCAAGGGTCGTATATACTGACCCAATAGCATAACTTGAAAACTAGAGCCAATCAACAATTTTAAGCATCATTTTCATTCTCAGTGACCCAGAATTAGTAAAGTTGGACTACATTTATTTCAGAAGCATTTTGGCTGTAGAGCAATGTTATAAGCTGTCTCAGCACATTCCCATTTTTTAAAAATTTTAAAAACTATGCAAGAAGGGTTCTGACAATGAAATAAAAAAATGAAAACCAAGATATGCCAATTAAGTCAATAGAATATCTTGTATTTCCATTAACTCCACTGTCTGCCTGGAATATTATGCAACCTAGTGTTCCCTTCAGTGATTCCCTTTAAGCAATCACGTCACAGATTGACTGAATGCTGTTTGCAAAAGAAACTTGAACGTGTCTAAAAATTTTTTTGCTTTGTTGCATTAACTGATGAGGAGGCAGGAAAGTGGCAAATAAATCCGCCTTCTAGTCAAGGCAGTGAAAAGTGTGGTAAATTCTGCCAGTGGTAGTAGTATTATCTCTACCCAAATAGATACCTTTGAAAAGTTACGTTTTCTTGCATATAAAGAAGTTCATGCTGTGTCACATGATGCAAGAACACAGCTATGTAATCATAGAACTGGAAGGGACCTTGAGAGGTCATCCAGTCCAGCCCCCCTGCACTCAAGGCAGGACTAAGTATTATCTAGACCATCCCTGACAGGTGTTTGTCTAACCTGCTCTTAAAAATCTCCAATGATGGAGACTCCACAACCCCCATAGGCAATTTACTTCAGTGCTTAACCACGTGGACCGTTAGGAAGTTTTTCCCTAATGTCCAACCTAAACCTGCCTTGGTGCAATTTAAGACCATTGCTTCTTATCCTATCTTCAGAAGTTAAGAAAAACAATTTTTCTTCCTTGTAACAACCTTTTATATACTTGAAAACTGTCATGACTCCTCAGTCTCTTCTCCAGACTAAACAAACCAAATTTTTTCAATCTTCCCTCATAGGTCATGTTTTCTAGACCTTTAATCATTTGTGTTGATCTTCTCTGGACTTTCTCCAATTAGTCCACATCCTTCCTGAAATGTGGTGCCTAGAACTGTACACAGTACTCCAGATGAGACCTAATCAGCACGGAGTAAGCGGAAGAATTACTTCTCATGCCTTGCTTACAACAGTCCTGTTAATACATCCTAGAACAAGGTTTGCTTTCTTTGCAACAATGTTACACTGTTGACTCATATTTAGCTTGTGGTCCATTATGACCCCCAAATCCCTTTCTGTAGTACTCCTTCCTAGGCAGTCATTTCCCATTTTGTATGTGTGCAACTGATTGTTCCTTCCTAAGTAGAGTACTTTGCATTTGTCCTTATTGAATTTCATTCTATTTACTTCAGACCATTTCTCCAGTTTGTCCAGATCATTTTGAATTATAATCCTACCCTTCAAAGCACTTGCAACCCCTCCCAGGTCTGCAAACTTGATAAGTGTACTCTGTATGCCATTATCTAAATCACCGATGAAGATATTGAACAGAACCAGACCAAGAACTGATTCCTCTGGGACCCCACTCATTATGCCCTTCCGGCATGACTGTGAACCACTGATAACTACTCTCTGGAAACAGTTTTCCAACCAGTTTTGCACCGTATAGTTGCTCCATCTAGGTTGCATTTCTCTAGTTTGTTTATGAGAAGGTCATGCGAGACAGTATCAAAAGCTTTACTGGAGTAATGTAAGGAAAGTAAACCAAGCAGGCTTCTCCTGAAAAAACACTTGTGGCCAAGGAGTATTTCTGCATGTGCTCTGGAAAACTGGGGTAACTCTCAGAGACAGCAGAACTCAATTCTCATTTTTTGGTTTTTACTTGTATTTTTTGTTCAAATTTTGCTATATTTATTAAACCATCCTTCGATCAGTTTTTAGGCTCATAAATGTAAAAAAAAATGTATTGCACTAGCTAGAAACTTGAGCAGTGTCAGAGGGTTCTGTGGAAGTCCCCTCACACTGTACTGCTGAAAGCTCACCCCAGCCCAGGAAGTCAGGGTGGAATTTTCCAAAGCATTCAGCCTTGGTCTAATTCTGCTCTGGTGAAAGTCAATAGTAAAACTCCTGTTGACTTAACAGGAGCAGAATTAAGCCATTCCTGAGGGCTTTTGAATCCCCCCTTAAGCATGACACTGTTCTGATCACAATCGTGATGATGATAGTGCTATTTAAAAGTACAGGAGTACTTAGAGACTAACACATTTATTTGAGCATAAGCTTTTGTAGGCTAAAACCCACTTCATCGGATGCATGCAGTGGAAAATACAGTAGGAAGATAAATACACACAGAGAACATGAAACAATGGGTGTTACCATACACACTATAACGAGAGTGATCAGTTAAGGTGAACTATTATCAGCAGGAAAGGGGGAAAAAAACTTTTTGTAGTGATAATCAAAATGGCTCATTTCCAGCAGTTGACAAGAAGGTGTGAGGAACCATTGGGGGGAGGGGGGAAATAAACCTAGGGAAATAGTTTTACTTGGTGTAATGACCCATCCACTCCCAGTCTTTATTTAAGCCTAATTTGATGGTGTCCAATTTGCAAATTAATTCCAATTCTGAGGTCTCTCATTGGAGTCTGTTTTTGAAGTTTTTCTGCTGTAATATTGTGACTTTTAGGTCTGTAATCGAGTGGCCAGGGAGATTGAAGGGTTCTCTGACTAGTTTTTGAATGTTATGATTCTTAACGTCTGATTTGTGTCCATTTATTCTTTTACATAGAGACTGTCCAGTTTGGCCAATGTACATGGCAGAGGGACATTGCTGGCACATGATGGCATATATCACATTGGTAGACGTGCAGGTGAACGAGCCTCTGATAGCATGGATGATGTGATTAGGCCATATGATGGTGTCCCCTGAATAGTTGTGTGGATAGAGTTGGCAACAGGCTTTGTTGCAAGGATAGGTTTCTGGGTTAGTGTTTTTGTTGTGTGGTCTGTGGTTGCTGGTGAGTATTTGCTTCAGGTTTGAGGGCTGTCTGTAAATGAGGACTGGTCTGTCTCCCAAGATCTGAGAGTGATGGATCGTCCTTCAGGATAGGTTGTAGACCCTTAATGATACGCTGGAGAGGTTTTAGTTGGGGGCTGAAGGTGACGGATAGTGGCGTTCTGTTACTTTCTTTGTTGGGCCTGTTCTGTAGTACGTGACTTCTGGGTACTCTTCTGGCTCTGTCAATCTATTTCTTCACTTCAGCAGGTGGGTATTGTAGTTGTAAGAACGCTTGATAGAGATCTTGTAGGTGTTTGTTTCTGTCTGAGGGGTTGGAGCAAATGTGACTACAATACCCACCTGCTGAAGTGAAGAAACAGATTGTTCCATGTTCTCTGTGTATATATACACATCTTTCTACTGTATTTTCCACTGCATGCATCTGATGAAGTGGGTTTTAGCCCACGAAAGCTTATGCTCAAATAAATTCGTCAGTCTCAAAGGTGCCACAAGTACTTCTGTTCTTTTTTGCAAATACAGACTAACATGGCTGTTACTCTGAAACCTATTTAAAAGTCTCAATGTTCTACTGGTCTTCCCCTCTGTGATATCCCACTCTTCATAAACTTCTTAACCTTTTACACCCTGCTCCTATTCCTCATCTGTTCACAATGCTACTATGGTTTTAAAAAAACATAACAAATGAAACCATCAAATTGTTAAATGGATTCTCTGAAATCAACAAGAAAGCATCCTTTTCTTTCTCTCTCATTCATTTGTTGCTGAGGCAACTGGCCTGACTATCAGCAGATTCGAGAGCTGTGAAAATTAAGCACTTAAAGGAACCACAGCTATCAACAGTGTGTCAAATCAGTGGTGACCTGAGCTCATAGTGTTCTCTTTAAATGTTTGGCCTAAATAGCTCGTATAAAGTAATGTAGTTTCATGAAGGTCTGGCTGTTTACTTGTTTCCTTCTATGATAAGGAAATATGAATGTTTTCAAAGTATTTTGGAGTATCCTTAATGGACATGATTACAGAAGTATGTTTTCTGTTATATTAACAATGCTACCTGAGGAGATGTCATTTTAGGATGCAATGCACCCCTGTGAAGAGTAATGAGTAGTTATGTCCTATTCTAGAGCATAAGCAGGAATTAAAAGAGGGCTTTGGGTTGGCCAACAGCATATCAGTGAATGTCATCTTGAGACAATCTGAAGTAGCTACAATGTCTTTCCTGAGCTGAGATCTGTGCTCCAGGAAAGAAGATTTCAGATTCTGCTTGAATTAATCTTTGCTGTCTGCATAGGTGTTTCTTTAACTAATGATCAAAAAGATTTGTCTTCAATACACATAGGAACAAATGTAAAAATAAAATAAAAAGTGATACAAGGTCATTTTTTAAAGGAACACTTATACAGACCCCTTGTTTTCATTGCAGAACAGATTTCATTTATTTTTGACATGTGAATAAGATAACATAGCTTATAATTCTCAATTCCTACAGTGAAATAGAAGTTTTGCCTGGTTACAAGGGTTAATAACAAAGTCACTGACCAGAATGTATTCCTTATGTATTTTTATAGCCATCCAACAAACGACAATAAGCCATATCATTAGAAGGGCCCTTCCTTACTCTAGCCCAACTCTTAATACCCTAGTACCTCCAACTGTCACAGCCTGACTCAGTTTCTATGGGCATTTCGTAGGTATTTCATTTGGATACTAGACTTCCGTTCAGCAAAATATAATAATGAGTATGTGCCAGAGGGGCAGCTGAGCACATGGCCTACTGTCGAGTCTCTGAACATTATGGTGTTAAAGTTCCCAGAGTGTTTCAACCCAGTTTTGCCTTTCTCTAATCAAAGCAATTTTCAGGGTATGTGCTGGGGGACTGAGGTGGAAGTAATGACCTACTTTTCCTCCTATGTAAATCAAGAGTGACTCCATTGAAGTCTATGGGATTACACCTGGGTATACTGGTGTCCATCAAAAGGAAATCAGGCTCCATAATCCCCATATATATTTTTTCAATGAATACTATAAACAACTGTATGAAGAGTACTGTATATGTATAGATTACTTTTTCAGAAAGCAATTTATAATCTCAAGAAGAAAACAAGTATTGCCAGAAAAAGTGTAAGAAAGTTCAGAAGTTCCCCATCCCTCATTAAATGTTCAGTTGTTTATAATACATATGCATTGTATCAAATGGAAAGCAGCACTGAACAAAACTTTCACAGAAAAATGTAACTGAAGCCTTTCTTTCTCTAAAGCCGAAGATAGTTTTCAGAGAGTATTTTGAGTATTAGTATTCAAGAATAAATGACCAACAATTCCCTTTAGCTAGCTCTAATTTTTTGATTAAAGTTTAGGATCGGATTGTAAGAGAAAGCTATGCATACACGTGTCTGCATTACTTAGTGCTTTCTGATGTCATTAGAGAATACAGGCTGGAAGGATGCCTGGTGGCTGGGGTACTGAACTAGGACTCAGGAGACCTTGTTTCATTTCTTAGTATGGTAAAAAACTTCCTATCTACCTTGTGTCTCAGCTCCCCATCTGTAAAATGGAGACAATATGCCTTTACCTCACACGTTACCATAATCCATTTAATTTTCAAGTGTAGACAAGCACTTAAAAATTGGATCTTTTCCATCTCAGCTCATCTTCTCCACTTCCACCCTCCTCACCAGAATACAGTTATTCTGAATAGCATACCCTCCAGTGTTTTGCCCTTTTTGTGGTAAATAGAGCCTAGTTATGAATTCCTAACTAAGAACATAAGAATGGCCATACTGGCTCAGACCAATGGTCCATCTAGCCCAGTATCCTGTCTTCCAACAATGGCTAATGCCAGGTGCTTCAGAGGGAATGAACGGAACAGGGTAATCATCAAGTGACCCATCCCCTATCATCCAGTCCCAATATCTGGCAGTCAGAGGCTGAGGGACATCCAGAGCGTGAGGGTGCATCCCTGACCATCTTGGCTAATAGCCACTGATAAACCCATTCTCCATGAACTTATCTAATTCTTTTTTCAATCCAGTTATACTTTTGGCCTTCACAACATCCCCTGGCAACACATTCCACAGGTTGACTGTGCATTGTGTGAAGAACTAATTGTCACACAGATTTATCATCACTTTATGCTTTTGGGTATTTTCATGATCTGTTGTGTTTTTTACTCTGTGGATTGATCACAGACAGTTCATTGTAAGAATCTGATAGTCAAAATTGGAGCTGTGTTGTTTAACAGTGACTGACAGATAAATCACATAGGGTGAGATTCCCACCCCACTTCTGCCTCCTTTTCACCAGATAAAAGAGCCAGAACAACCTCGATGGGGCTCTCAATAAAATACTGGCACTGTTAATGCAGACAATTAATTTTACACTGCCACAGGAGTGTAAGGAGCCTTAATGTACCTGAGACTAGGGACTAGATGCTTACCTGGCATAGACTGTAATACCCCAGTGGAGTTATACCACTTTAGCACAGCTGAGGATCTGGCCTATATTTCTCTCTGGATCCTTCTACTCCTTTCAGTTTCAGAATAGGTTCTTTTTTAACCCTTGGAACCTTGAATAGGCCTTCATTAAGCCACACAAACTATTTCTCATTCCCTGCATATTCCACTTCCCACCCCCAGTGGAACTACAGTCTGTTGTACCTTGATTACATTGTCATACAGACACCAACAAAATCCCAGTGCTACCAGAGTCAAACACTCAAATTGTTGCAAAACAAGTTTAATTGTTCAATCTCCAATGTATTTTGAGAGACTTATAGTTGGAAGTGCCTCACATTGGAGGATTTCTTGTCAGTAAACACACACTTAGTGTAAGTCATCTAGGCATGACAACAGATCATTACTTGTAACTGTATCCATCAGGAATTAAAGATATGTACTGTAGCTTCCATAAAGAATTTTTGCCTTAAGTGGCACTATTACATGTCCTACAGCTGAATACTAATCTGTTGTCTCATTTTAGGGTTTTCCACACTTGTGTGTTTTAATTCTACAATACTTACTTTTCTCCAATTTTACACCCTTTCTCTGCTGGATTCTAAGAGTGTTGCTTATAATATTTAATTTAAGTAGTTAGTGATTGCTAACATTAACCTTACCTGTTATTATTTGTACTATAGTAGTACTTATGGGCAGCAGCTGAGATCAAGGTCCCATTGTGATAGGCACTGAAAGGTTTGCAATATAAATAGAGAAAAAGACTCAGGGTAGAAGGAAAAAGGGTATTTTCTTTTTACAGCCAGTGAATTGAGGCACAGAGTGATTAAGTGATTTAGTCAAGATCAGAAAGGAAAACTCTGGCAGAACTGAAGCCATTTCTCCTGCATCCTATCCAGTGCCCTAAGTACAAGAACATCTCTTCTGTCTTGCTGTCTTATATTCACATTTGAAATAAGTTTCACCATCAAGGTAAAGATAAATTGTAAGGCTGATTTACCTCTTTTTACTCTCCTTTCTGCGTGCCAATGCATTTGCTCTCTTGATTCTGCAAGATATTGAGCATTCTGGCTTCCATACAGCAAAGCACTTAAGCAAGTTTTTAACTTCAAGCATTCATGTAGTTCCCCTGAAGTCACTGGGAATACTCACGTACTTGAGCACGTGCTTACCTAAGTACAGGAGTAGTCCCAGTAACTTCAGTGGAACTACACGCATGTTTGAAGTTAAGCACTTGATAACATCATGCTTTGCTGAATTTGGGCCAGGATGCTCAGCATCTTGTAGGACTGAGCCCTAAACGATTCAGATATCTTTGACAATCCATATTATCCTCTGGTTATTCCCCAACATATATCTGGGATCTAAAGTTTCCCACTGTGTACAGTTCTGTTATTTCAAGCTCCTTGATATTTGGTCCAGGAATCTCATTTCATTCATACTTACTGTGTATGTAACTCATCCAAACGAGTTAACATTTAAATTAATTTAGATACTAAGGTACCAGATACTATGATGGGGACTGCAAAAAACACCTTAAAAATAACAGAAAAAAAATCATAGATCAGTAATGTTCCCTAGTTCTCCCTAAAATTGCCCACTTGGCAAGAAAAAGATTAATTAGATCCAGTGAGTAGTACATGGGGCAATCTGGTTATGTTCCTTCCATCCTAAAGATCCGAATATTTTGGACCGGATTTTCTATTGCTTTACACCTTGCATAATCACTTATGCCTGCCCAAAGTGAGTGGAAAGTGTGTATGGATAATGTGTCCATTCAGATGTGGTAATGTTTTACTCCCACTTTGCAAGTGGGAATGACTTCAAAAGTAGCAAGGTCGGTGTAGAATCAGGTTTTTCATCAACACACCTTGATTTTCAGGGTAGCAGCAGCAATTGTACTCTATAATCACAAAAGTTACCATAACTGGGTTATTAGAATAAGAGGTCTGCAAGAAAGTTGCATTGCTTGGCAGCTCCCAGTCAGAGTCCACAGATAATGTTTCTGAATGAATTTAATTGCTTACAGCTAAATTACCTTCCTTTGAACAACAGGCAAATTTACCAGCACACACATTCACTATTTCTGTAGCAATTTCACATCAGGTTTGGAATATTTTTATCTGAAGATTTGACTTATTGTATTGCTTTTAATTGTAGACCAGATCCTTTGGGATTCTTTCGGACTCTCTGGTGGAATAACTGTTTGTTTACAGGATCCAGCCTTATAGTTGTATTGGTCATATATGTCTGCTTAACACTTTATATTAAGATTTGTCAATGATAGTTCTATTTAAAAAGAATGTGACATTTAATAACAGATGATAGCTGTGTATGAAAAAAACATTTATTGTAAATTAATGATGTAGAGAAAGAACTCTGTCCTGCTTAACCCTGAAGTAAGTAGAGCTGGTCAGAAAAACGTCAGAAAATCAAGTTCCGTCAAAATCAAAATGTTGTTTTGTGAAATCATTTTGATTTTGCCAAAATTTTGTTATGTAGACTAAAGAAGGGAAAAAGACAGGCGAAGGGGGGAATCTGACAATGTTGACATTTTCAGAATGAAGCAATTGTACTTTTTGTTTGGAAATGACTTTCATACTGATTTTTTTTTTGTTATTTTGTATTTATTATTTATATTATTGTAGCACCTGGAAGCCCCAGTCGTGGCTCAAGACCCCATTGTACTAGGTACTGTAGAATACTGAATATGTTTTTATCCCTTTTGATCAAAGCTGTTAACCAACTTCAGGGTGTTGCGGGTTGTTTCAGTTAGGAGGCGAAAGTGATGATAGCGCCAGATATTTTCTTTGATGCAATCTTGATTATTTACAAAGATTATATGTAAAGTCCTGTTTCCCTGAATACAGGAGGAATCAAACAGTAGAGACTGTTTGTTTGCTCCCTGTTCCAAAACTGCCCTTCACCCAGCATTCTGTGCCCAAAAGCTAGGTCCTACCTGCCTCTCAGGAGCTCATTATTGGCGTTCCTGTTACTGCCTGCTTCGATCTCCATCTTCCCGCCACGTTCCTCCCAAGACATACCCTTCCCCAAACCATGGCCTGCCAAGTTCCTACCCACATAGCTCAAATTCCCGAGTGGCCTTGGATGTGCCTTCGTTTTGGCCAGAGACATGGTCCTGTGTGGGGTAGAAGCTGCTTAAATGTTTCAGTTGCCTGATTTACAATGACTTCTTTACATTTATCCTGAATGTAAGGCAGCAGTGACATGAGACCCATAAACAACAAGGTTTAATCCAACCCAGAACACTACATTGTGTCTTAGTTCTGCCCATTGGTCCAAAGAGACATAAAATAGTGACACACTGAACAAAGCCATCCCAGACAGACAGATAGAAAAGAAATAATTTAACAAATTACAAATGATACAATCTCAATTATTTACAGTGACCAGTCAGGATACTTCACATCACCAATACAAAAGAATTTTACTGCCATCCAAGCCTCTTTGGGAATTTTTGTTTCCCTGCCTGATTTCTGGGGAAAGATTTCTTTCTATAAGTCCTTGAGACTACCTATTGTTCCTGTGGAATCTGCTGGCTGTGAGATACCTTGGCCATTCTGTGCCATTGGCAAATTCATTTCTGTCACACTTCCAGCCTCAGTATCCAGTTATATTCTCAATTTCCATGGCCAACCAAGCTGAAATCTTATCCCTCTGACACCTTCTCAGGATTTCGAACCAGGCCAGATCTCCTGTTTTAAAAGTTACCCCAGATGACTTGACATCATACAGCTTTTTCAGTAATTTATCTTAGGAGAACTTGGAATTCTTTGGTCATAGGTCACCACCTGCTCCAATCCTTTGTGTTCTTGTGTCAATATTGCCCCCAAACTGTAAGCACTAGCAACTGTATCCAACATAAAAAGGGGTTTGAAATATGGGTAGGCAAAGACAGGAGTTACAACAGCCCTTTTCGGCTTGGAAAATGTGACATCACACTCTACTGCCCATTTAAATGGTTTCCCTTTCTCACCCAACCTATGCAGAGGTTTTGCATTATATTGGCAAATACAGCAATAATCCTTCTGTAATAGGAGCACAGTCATGCAAAACTCTGTACATCTATCTGTGTCTAGGAGAGTTGACCAGTTCTGTACAGCCTCAATGTTTTTTTTGTCAGAGGAAAGTCCCCCCCGCACACACACACTCCTTGATTGTGTACCCAAGGTAAAATTACCTCTTTTGGGAACAACCCACATTTCTTTGGGTTCATTTTCAGATTGGCAAATTTCAGCTTGCCTCAGAGCATCTGTAAATGTTCAGTTCTTGTTCAAAAGCTTTAATATGCACCAGGATATCATCTAGCTATAACAAACAGGTTGAGATAGGCATTCCACATAATATCTCTCCATTAGCCTCTCAGGTGTGGCTGGTTCATTCCACAAGCACCAGCTCCATCTCCTTCAATTGCCACAGGTCACTGCCACCTCCTCCTTCTCCTGTGAAAGCGGTTTTCCCCCTGTCTTTTGGATCCACTTCCCCTTGCCAAAACTCACTTTTAAGAGCCAATGTGGAAAGCCAGAATGAACCTGCTACTGCATTCAGGGTATCATCTCTTTATTGTAATGGGCTGTCAATTAATAACAGTTAACTCAAGCGACTAACGCAAAACAAATTAACTAGATTTAAAAAATAGTCACGATTAATCAAAATTTTAATCATACTGTTAAACAATTACCAATTTACATTTATTATAAATATTTGTGGATGTTTTTCTACATTTTCAAGTCCACTCAGACTTACTTCTCGTTAAGCCAATTGCTAAGACAAACAAGTTTGTTTACATTTACGGGAGATATTGCTGCCCTCTTCTTATTTACAATGTCACCTGAAAGTAAGAGCACGTGTTTGCATGGCACTGTTCTAGCAAGCATTGCAAAGTATTTACACACCTGATATGCTAAACATTCATATGTCCCTTCATTTAATGTTTTGTTGTTCACACACCATCCTTTTTCTTGTCCAACACTGTGGGTCAGACCCAAGGACAAACTAAAAGCTCAAATATACCCTTCTGATATTGGCTCTGAGCACACAGTTTTTCTTGCCCTCTTCCCAGAACCCTGCTGCTTGTTTGGGGCAATAAGCAACAATATTTAAAGTTCTTGACAGGAGATAAAGTGTTATTTGTAGTCATTTAAAATTTCCTGTAATTGTTCATCCTGCCAAGAATTTAAAGTTATAACTTTTTTTTTTTAACATTGGGTGGACTGTATGGAAATATTAACATTGATTGTTTTCAGAATGATTTAATCAAAGTAACATAATGAGTTCATTGTAAATTAAAAGGATACACAGAACTTAATTGATTATTAATACCTTTGTAGAACTGAAGGCTAAAAAAATATGTAATTGACTCTTCTATTGAACAGATAGGTCCAGATTTGCTGCACTTGGTGTCGCAAGGCCTAACTGATTGAGAAACCTAAATCTCATTTCAAAAGGGATTTAGGCATTTAGGAGTTCAAATGCCTTGATAGCTTTAAAAATCTGGGCTATTAGTACTTATCACTGCTTACTATTGTCTTTAAGAGTTTGCTTCTGTTCAGGTCAGAAGTTATAGTGTAGTCACCATATTGTATAATATACTGTAGACAAAACTAATATGCAGGAGCCATTTGCAGGACAGCTCTAAATTCTAAAATCTAGATCTTTTCAGAAATGTTGGAACTAGTTTTGACTCACAGAATACAAAAACATTAAAAGATACCACCACAATAAATTACTCAGAATGCAAATTACTAGAGATCCCATGGTAATTTACATAAACATTATATTTTAGATTATACTAGACTGAAATCTCTTTGAATGCAGATTACTAACCAAGTCAGAATTGGATCCATCACTTATGCTTTGTCACCTTGTCCCTCTGTCTTCAATAATTTGTTATCAACAATTCTTAACTTCTTATACTACACCTTTCACACCATACAAATTATAGCAGGACAGAAGATTCTGCAAGTGACATTTACCAGAGGTCCTAATGATTCATTATTTTCTCTTCTTTTTTTAAAATCTCAAGGATTAGCAAAAATATTACAAAGAATAATGATAAACAGCATATTGAGTACTATATAGAAGTGACTAATGGGACACTGCGTACATCGATTTCCAGGACTGGTGTTATTTAGTATATTCATTAATGATCTGGGAGAGAAAGTAAAAAGCATATTAATGAAATTTGCAAATGATACTAAATTGGGAGGAGTTGCAAGTACCAGTGAAGACAAAAATAAAGAAAGCTAGAGAGAATTAAAACATGGTGAAAATATAACAATGAGATTCAAAGTGGAACTGCAAGGTAATGCAGCAAGCAAAATATAATCTGGAACAAAATTTTAATAGAAAGGAGAACAACCATACTAAATACTAAAAAAAGGAGAGGTAGCAGAGTAGTAAAAGGAATATAGCAGTAACAAGGAACAATAGAATGAAATGCCAAAAAAGGAAGTTTAGGTTGTATGTCATGGAAATCTGATGGAGCAATGCACTTGGCTGTGGAATAGCTTAGGGAAGTGGCAGAAACCTCGCTTCTTGGGACAACTAAAACTAGAATTGGCAAGTGTAGCAAGTGTGCTACAGGAAACATTCCTGCATCAGGAGAGCTTTTTTCCATCTCCAACATCTATGATTCAGTGAACAGTCCTTGAAGCATGCAATTAAAAAATTGCACACTTCCTAAGAACAAAAACAATCCCCCCCCAATCTCTCTCACACACACCCAAACCACCCCCACATCGTCACAAACTTTTCTTGCCTTTCTGAAGACACTGGAGACATAGGATTTGCTCTCAGGCGAGCATTTAGCCTAGCTTAATATAGAGTGAAATAACAGAAATAATGAGCATGAACATCACATAAGTAAATATTACTGAAGAATTTAAAGACTTCTATTTCTTAGTCACTAGAGATAAGATGACCTCTAATTACTTGGAGCAATATTTGCAGAGTGCTTTGGAGAGGTAAAGTGCTATGTAACATTCTAAGTATTAATATTGCCTGGATCTATCAATGAGAATATTAAATGAAGAATGGAACTGTGATGGGGAAACTCACCTCTCATGAATGCCCCCCCATCAGCTGGTTGTTCACCTCACTAGGCAGGTTGTTCACCTCACTAGGCACCTCACTTGGCTCTGGCCAAGTCACACAGTCTAAAATGGACCAACCCTTTCAGGGTTAACAGAAGTCCAGCAGAAGGTCTAAACAAAGGTCTAAACAAAAAATTCTCCTCTTCCTTTTGGCTTACTTGTCAGCCTGCTTTCTGGACTCAGTTCTCAGCCTCTTCTGGGCTAGCTTTAAGCCCTTTGCTGCACTGCCACTAGGTCTTTCTGACTGGAGATCCGTTATCTTCACAGGTTCTCACAGCCTCAAAAGTTCAACAAATGGTCAGCCCTCACCAGAGTCTTCAGCCCTATCTCTGGGCCTGTTTAAATTTCAGCCCCTTTCACAAGCTTTTTGTAAAGAGAGTCTTGTCCCCTTTTTGGGACTTCGGCCACTTCTGCACAGGCTAGTGGGGGAAGGGGAGACACTGGCTTTCCCACTACTCCAGATCCAACCCAAGGACCCTACAAACAACAGCCACATGCGACTTCCTTTACCTAGTTGATATTACATTCCTTGGACCTCTTCCCATTTGGCCTCATTACCTCTGTCCATTACCTTAGGGCTACAGCTTTCAAGTCCTCTCACTCCCAGGTTTAGCTAAAACAGCCCATCAAGTTCCCTGTGGCCAGAGCAGAGCCCCTTTCCATATCCCCTCTGGTCCAGCCACAAGCTAACCTGATCTGCCCCTGCTCCCTTATGAGCTTGCTGGACTTGACTGTTTCTATGCAGCCTTTCTAGGCAGGCCTGGAGGACCCACTTCCACTGCTTCTTCCTGGGGTGGGTCTGGTAGGACCATGGAGCCTCAAAGGATCCTGGTACACTCCATCAAAGGAACACACAACTTTGGATGCCAAATCAGCATGATGGAAGGATATCTTCAAATTAGAAAATCTGGGCACAATCAACACATCTTGGGAGCTGCCAAGTACCCTAATTTGTACCGAAGTGAATTATGAAAGGAGAGTTGAGGGAGCTCAGCATCTTCCCAGCGCTGCTTAGCATTTCCCTGGATCAGGCTACACTGATATGATAGATGGAACTACTATACTGTGGGTGCATAACTGGCTGGAAAACCATTCCCAGAGAGTAGTTATCAGTGGTTCACAGTTATGCTGGAAGGGCATAACGAGTGGGGTCCCACAGGGATCAGTTCTGTGTCCAGTTCTGTTCAATATGGCATAGAGAGTACACTTTTCAAGTTTCCGGATGATATCAACCTGGGAGGGGTTGCAAGTGCTTTGGAGGATAGGATTATACTTCAAAATGATCTGGACAAACTGGAGAAATGGTCTGAATTAAATAGGATGAAATTCTATAAGGACAGATCAAAGTACTCCATTTAGGAAGGAATAATCAATCAGTTATACACATACAAAATAGGGAATGACTGCTTAGGAAGGAGTACTGCGGAGAGGGATCTGGACGTCATAATGGACCACAAGCTAAATATGAGTCAACAGGGCTGCAAAAAGAAGCAAACACCATTCTGGGATATATTAGCAGAAGTGTTGTCAGCAAGACACGAGAAGTAATAATTCTTCTTTACTCCACACTGCTTAGACCTCAACTGGAGTATTGTGTCCACATGTATCTGGGTCCCACATTTCAGTAAAGATGTGGACAAATTGGAAAAAATCCAGAGAACAACAACAAAAATGATTAAAGGTCTAGAAAACATGACCTATGAGGGAGGATTGGAAAAATTGGGTTTGTTTAATCTGGAGAAGAGAAGATTGAGAGGGGACACGATAACAGTTTTCAAGTACAAAAAAAAAATTGTTACAAGGAGGAGGGAGAAGAATTGTTCTTCTTAACCTCTGATGATAGGATAAGTAGCAATGGTCTTGAATTGCACCAAGAGTGGTTTAGGTTGGACATTAGGGAAAAACTTCCTAATGGTTCAGGCGGTTAATTGTCTAGGAAGATTGTGGAGTCTCCATCATTGGGTATTTTTAAGAGCGGGTTAGACAAAGACGTGTCAGGGATGGTCTAGATAATACTTAGTCCTGCCCTGAGTGCGGGGGACAGGACTAAATGGCCTCTTGAGATCCCATTTAGTTCTATGATTCTATAATAAATTAAGTAAAGAATGCAAAATATCCAAGTACACACCATTTTGCTACAAGAAGGCCTTCATTGCTATTTATAATATATCACAGTATGCATTATTCATTGAGTAAACTTCTTCATGAACATATTCTAGTTCAATTTCTAAAAAATACTTTTGGTGTACGGTGGCCTGGCCAAATTTTAAACTGAGTAGTTACATTTTACCTTTTAAAACTTTCACTGCAGTTTCAATTGGGTATCGCATTCATCAGCACCTCTCCCCTAAGCTGTTGTATAGTGTTCTAGGCCCTGAGTATGCTTAAATTTTACTTAAGTGAGTAATCCCATTGAAGTCAGTGGTAAGGCTGGGGCTGGGAAGGGTAGGGCCTCTCTCCACAGCCCAAGAGGAACTAACACCCATCCAAAGGTTCTTCATGCCCTTCCTTCAGGGCAGTTTTCTTCTTCAAATAGAAGTCTCAAAGTAATACCAAAACAGAGCTATTCCTCTGACCAAAGCAGGCTGCAAGGATCCAGGGACCTTTCTTCGTGCATCTCTCCCTGCAAGGCAAGACATAGGGGCCATCTTTTCCCCCCTCCTCCACAAGTGGGCCATTTGCTGGCTTTTATAATCACTTGATCATTCTCAGCAGGGAGATGGCTGATCCGTAACAGGTGAGGTTGGGCCCAATGGCCCAGCCAGCCTGTGATAGTGGGACTACTTGCATGAGTCAGAATTGCAGGATCAGGCACTAAGATTGGAACTAGAACTTAATCTTGTATTGGGCATTACTTGGTACCTATATCCATACTTGTCTCAAATATAGAGTGAGCTAAGGAAACAGTTGTACAATTTAATGAAAATGTTGTACAATTTGGGAATGTTGAAGTGTGCTTTTTCTCATTAGATTTTACTATAGGTGGAATAGAAAAAAATCTGTGTTTACATTAAAATTTCCGTTGCTCAAGTATTAATATCCACAGGTCTGTTACCATGGGTACTTCAGCTAGAGGACAGAACCAGACCACTTAGTCACTGGCAGCACAGGAATGCTTTGCCCCCTGAAATTCACAGTCAGGATAATTCAGATCTACTTCCCTACCTTACAGATAGCATTAAATATAATTTGAGGAAAAAGCATAACAAGTCCTGTCATTGCACAGTGAATTCCATCACCAAACCCAAATCCTTGGATGTCAATTTCCACCTCTGTTTGTACGATCCATTTGTCTTCAGGGTGGGCTGGATCTGTGGACCTTATTATCTGAAGACAGTAAATGTTCAGATAAGCAGAGATAACTTTTCCTATTCGTCTATGTGCGAAGGTCTGCAGATCAATTACAATGGGATTTCCATAGCAGTGTGCCACCACCTCACATCCCGAGTCCTGACATAAAAGAGGTCGCCTCACAGGGCACTATATTTACTGTTTCCAGATGGAAAGAGGTTAATTGCCAGCCCACGAAACTGACTTAAGATGAGTGAGATATTTCAGAATGCAAGAGCCAGTGCTAATCCAAGTTCTACCACAGAAGTCTTGATGTTCATCTCCCACTCGGTAGACAATGCACATAGAGCTAGGAAACTCTGCTCCACCTAGGACAAAAGAATCACTCTCTAGGGTACAGCTGATTATGTTCTTCCCAGTTACTATAAAAACTCCATTATACCATTGACTGTCATTACTAAAACAGATCAGTTCTTCATGGAAGGAGCACAGCTCTGGACATCAGTGGATCATTGTGTTTCACCTGGTAGATGCTGTTCTTGTTCTTTCTGATCTCTTTTTCCTGAACTGATTAGGAAGATCTCCTCAAAATAAAAATCAGATTATTTGCATTCACCAGATGAGGGAGCGGAGATTATGCTTTTGGAGTGAGATTTCTGCCAATGGATGAAATAGGGTGAAATGTAGAGGGGATACCTGGAATTACTGAATAGATCTCATATACACTTTGGTTTATTAAAGCATGCCTGTGTCTGAGATCAGAATTCCCAATAAGCTCCAATGAGAACAATTTGTTTTCTATTATGGAAGCTTTCATCTTCTGTTAACATTCCTGAGATGAGACTTTGTACCTGACTGTTCATCCTCAGTCCAGGCCTACGGTTGATTTCTTTGGCACAATATGATTGTGTTTATCCTGAATCTAAGATATTCCAGAAAATATATCTCTGTGTGTTTGCTACAGCCTTCTCTCTGTACAGAATCCTGATCAGAAATATTTTTTTGGAAAGAAATAAGTGAATTTCTTTCTTCTCTAATGCCAATATTATTGCTACTATGACCCTGCAGAGAGCACATGTAAATCAAATGTTAAAGAAAAAAAGGTGCCATCTATCTGCAAAACACAATAACTATCTGAGGACAGTAAAAAGGGAATGCTTTGAGGACAACCCTCCATTAGGAACTTACTTAGATATTTCAGAAGGGTCCAGCTCCGCTTGTCCCCGATCCACTGAGACTAGAAATAGGATGGGAAGAGGGTTATCTGCTCCAATCTGAAGTCTTAACCTAGTTCTCTCCCTGAAGCCTGCACAGAGCACCAGCCACTGCAAATACCTCAGATAGGGAGCAGAACTGAGAGGACAATCTCTCCAAAAGCCAAATGCAGTCCTTGGATATGGCTGGGAATTAGATGGATATAGTATCGAGCAGAATTAGTGTAAATGTTTGAAATAAGGTTTGGAATTTCCCTCAGCCAAGCTTTGCTGAAGGGAGGCCTGATTGAGCCACTAGCCTCTGTAAGGGCAGCGAAACCAGGAGAGAGCTTCAAGAGGTAGGGCATTCCCCAATGATCAGTAACTGACTTTCCTTGTTCTGCCCCCAAGCTGCAAGCAGGCTGAAGTACCCATTGTAGCAGATCTGAGGATCTTAGCATGAAGAAGAATGGTGGTTTTCATCACTCAACCCCCAAAATTGAATTTTGACTCACCTGCCGCTACAATGACAGCCCCATTTCCAGTTTTCCCCATGCCTCTAATAGAATGGAAGAAGCTGCTCAGAATATTGTTTCAAGTTCCAGTTCTCTCCTGGATCCCCTCTATTCTGGCTTCAATGTCCTGCTGTGTGTTGAAATTGCTTTCCCCAATCACTTCTTTCTGGCCAATCTCAGGGAAGATACTCCATTCTCACTTTCTTCAATTACTTGTCCTTCCATAGCTTTCATGGTATTAACCTCTCCTTGTTCTCCTCCTAACTCTCTGGCAGTTTCCTCTGCATCACTTTTTATTCTACTTTTAGGTTCTACAACCTAATACATGTAATACCACCTAATAACAACAACGATGCTGTGATAGTCAAAAAACAAACAAACAAGTATTGGTCTGAATCACACTTCAATGATTGCTTATTATGGGCCCTTTCACCATGAGAAATAAAATAATCTTCAGTAATTTACAGATAGCTCCACACAACGCTATTCAAACTAATTACAATGAAAAAATATTTTCAGCAATTAATTACACTGTACCTTGCTTTAAAAGAACTGAGTTTGAAAATGAAGACTTCTCCCACCACCCATCAGATAAGTCAGGATAATTACTATTTTGACCAATAATGTAGGAGTCTCTTTCTTCCTCATGGTAAATTATTTGGGGGAGATGGGGAATTATTTATAACTAGCAATTAGATGATTTGATGTTTATTTGTATCCAGTGTGTAATAGACTGATATGCATTTTAGCTGTTGCTGTGTGATGACATCATTACTGGTCCATTGCAGTTGCTATGGAAACACAGCTGGATTTCTTGCAGGCCAGGGAGTTCAAAAGCTTGCTTCAAGTTTTGATAAACAGTTTATCAGCCAAAACGTTAACTTTTTATATCTTTTACTAGATGTTTCTGTAATGAAAATATTGAAAGAGTCAGATATGTCCTGAAAAGTGTGGGTGAGCAAGATTGTTTTTTAATGTTTTGGAATTACTAAATTGTACTTTTCTTGACATCACAACCTTACAGATCATGACCCTGATCTTACACAGACTTATACACATGAAGTCAATAGGATTATTCACTTGTGTCAAGTTAAGTATGTGCATAAGTCTTTGCAGGATCAAGAACTGTGGATCTAACATTCAGTCCTTGGTTTTCCTTCATATTTCTGAAGGAAAAATGAGCAGCAAATTGTAATAAAAATATTAAATAAAGGAGCTAAAACATCAGGGTGTCCCCATGCCTTACTCAGTACTCGTGTCACTTTAGCACTGTCACTCTTTCCCTTCTGAGCCCCTTTGACTATTTTAGGACACTCACTTATTTGTTCGTGTCAAATCAAGGCTATATTTTCTGTTTGCCAGGGACTATATCTTTGCTTGTTGTGTAAGGATACTAGTACATTTTTGGGTGCTCAAAATATTATTGTGTATCTATTAAACCTAAAGCATCTTGTACTTTACTTTAATCGTTTCCTGACTATTCTCTCTCTTTCACATTGCAAATTAAAACACAAACAATATGTAATACAATCTTATAACTGAGAAATTAAATAAAAGCACAAAAGCAAATGCTTTAGTCAAACGCAAGTTACAGGGTTCACTACAGGGTTAACTGGATTAAATGAAATGTCCAGTTTTATACAGGATGTCAGACTAGATGGTCTCCTGGTGCTTTCTGCCCTTAAAATCTCAGAAATCAGGAAATTCAAAGTTATGCTTTCCACAAGAGTAAATCAGTCATATTACACACATGTTGTAATTGTAGATATATACCTTTACAGATCTATATGCTGTGCTGCTGAATCATGGTTACCGTGCGAACAGAGCTTAATTTGTAATGAAAGAGGTGTTGGGGCTCAAGCAATTTTTTTACATTTATAGCTGATGTAGCAAGCCCAGAGGTAACAGGGCTATGAACTGCCAGGTCTAGAGGTGCTGTGGATCAGCCCTAGCAAGCCCTCTCACAACTTAAGCACTGTGTAAGAACCATAACTTTGACTTTCATTTCTTTTTGCTTTTAAATTCTCAACCTTAATATTACATTAAATCTTATATTCAGTTTCCTTGGTTTACAGAAGTAACAGCTCAGTAACTGACCAAATATTAAGACAGACGTAGGTTTTATTTCAATGTACAATGCAAGATGTAAAAGAAAATCATATATACGTTAGATACCGGTGGGTTTCACTCAGCCACTGCACATTGAGTGAAGCAACAGTGAATGTGCTCTGGTGTCACACTCCCCACAGTAGACTACACTCTGTGGCACATGCAGAATTTGACATTTACAGTTCAAGAGGGAAGCCACAAAAAAACCTGCAAGATCTGGTAGACCCATTCTGAAACCATCTTAAAGGTTTGTTTACCTATGCGTGTGCAGGTGCACATTTGTGAGACACAACACAAAGGTCATAACTAGAGCAGGACGGAGAATGAAAATTCTATGTCCTAGATGATGTCAACATTTGTTTTTGTTTCAGTTGGGAATGAAACCAAAAATGTTGACATTCTCTACAAAAGAAAATCCCCAAGAATTTCATTTAGGGTGAATTGAAATGTTTTGTTCTGAAAGACAAAACATTTTGATTCAAATCTGACTTTTTTACATTTTATATTATATTATAATCTATCATAGAAATTTAAAAATATCAAAACAAAAAGCTATTTCAAAAGGAAAAATCAAAACATTTCATTCTGAAAAAGCCACAACCCTGAGTCAAGCTGTTTCATGACCATGCAAAAAGGAGACACTTTAATCTAGAAAAGAAGATCAGATGTTTCATTTGGTACTACACAGCAGCTGCTCTTAAGAACATAAGAATGGCCATACTGGATCAGATCAAAGGTCTGTCTAGCCCAGCATCCTGTCCTCCGACAGTGGCCAATGCCAGGTGCCCCAGAGGGAATGAACAGAACAGAATCATCAAGTGATCACCCCCTGTTGCCCATTCCAAGCTTCTGGCAAACAGAGGCTAGGGACACCATCTCTGCCCTGCCCTTAATGATTTTAAAAATAAAATAACCAAAATAATAGAATATTTTAACTATAGTGTCATATTATGGCATGACCTTAGATGTATTATAGTAGTACCTATTATGATCTACTACTACAAACGTGTCATGAAATATAAAATTAATTCAACCATAAAAATAAAAACACAATAAAATTCAAAACCTTTCAAAATTCCAAAACACATTTTGCAAAACCAATTTTTTCTCCATTTTGAATTTTTTTCTAAACAGACACAGTTTCAGAATGTTTCAACTTAAATGAAAATGGCATTTTCCTATCAAAAAAGTGCACTGATGAAACATTTCCAACCAGCTGTAATTAAAATAAACATAGCTAAAAGAGCACTGGTTGAGGGCAGGAGGAATTAAGAAAGGGATCATGTTTGGAGGACCTAGTGCCAGCAAGATTAAAGCTCCCTAACTGGACAAAGAGTAATTGCTTCATCTGAACAAGTAAAATTTGTGTTCCAGAGAGTGAAGATTCAGATATATACTCCAATGGATGAAATTCATACCCTGAAGAAGACCAGCAAGAGGCCTACACTCCATTTAAGTACTATTCAAACTATAAAAATAGGGCGTTATGCTGCTCCGATGAATTTTGCCCTAACAGCAAACGATAGTGTATTCAATGGTAAACATGGATAAAAGGAGTTTACCCACTTATCTGTTGGGGAGCCTGGAGTTGGCACATTTCTCATTTGGAGGATACGAAGTTTAGTTTAACCACTTCTCTTGTACCACTACACCATTTCTATGACCATATGTGTTTCTCTCCAAGCCTCAGTTCAGTGTTAAAAATATAGTGGAAAATCAAGGACCATATATGCACAGTAAATGAGTTTCAAACACTTACATCGTGGTCATTTTTCAAACAAGTCTCTTAACACACTAAGAAAAAGTGCTTTGGGTACGAGGACAGAATGCTCTAACCTACAGTCCCAGTACAGGCAAAATAATGGGACCTTTACCTATTTCAGGAACATCTTAAGCGCATATTTAAAGTTATAAAAAATAACCCTCCTATTTCACCATAGCTTCATTATCTTTATTTAGATTACAAATTCTGTGGGCAGTGACCATGTCTCCTATTGTGTATGGTTCAGCATTAACTACACTATTGGCATTTAAACAAGCACCATCACCGTTCTTTAAATCACCCAGTGAATAGAAAATGGCTTAACAATATTTTAATATGTTGAGGATGGAATGGAGGTTAAGGATAACCTAGGCATGGCCCAACATCTAAACAAGTACTTTGCCTCAGTTTTTAATAAGACTAGTGAGGAACCTTGCGATGATGGAGGGATGATAAACGGGAATGTGGATATGGAAGTGGATATTACCGCAACTGAGGTAGAGGCCGTACTTGAACAGCTCGATGGGACGAAGTCGGAGGGCCCGGACAATCTCCATCCGAGGATATTAAAGGAACTGGCGCGTGAAATTGCGAGCCCGTTAGCGAGAATTTTTAAGCAATCGATAAACTCGGGGGTTGTGCCGTATGACTGGAGGATTGCTAATGTAGTTCCTATTTTTAAGAAAGGGAATAAGAGTGATCCGGGTAATTATAGGCCTGTTAGCTTGATGTCTGTAGTATGTAAGGTCTTGGAAAAAATTTTAAGGGAGAAAGTAGTTAAGGACATAGAGGTCAATGGTAATTGTGACGAATTACAACACGGATTTACTAAAGGTAGATCGTGCCAAACCAATCTGATCTCCTTCTTTGAGAAGGTGACGGATTACTTGGATAAAGGAAATGCGGTAGATATAATTTACCTAGATTTCAGTAAGGCGTTCGACACGGTTCCGCACAGGGAGCTGTTAGTTAAATTGGAAAAGATGGGAGTGAATATGAAAGTTGTAAGGTGGATAAGGAACTGGTTAAAGGGGAGACTCCAGAGGGTCGTATTGAAAGGTGAACTGTCGGGCTGGAAGGAGGTCACCAGTGGAGTCCCTCAAGGATCGGTTTTGGGACCGATCTTATTTAACCTTTTTATTACTGACCTTGGCACAAAGAGCGGGAATGTGCTCATAAAGTTTGCGGATGACACGAAGCTGGGGGGTATTGCTAACACGGAGAAGGACAGGGATACTATTCAGGAAGATCTGAACCACCTTGTAAACTGGAGTGATAGAAATAGGATGAAATACAACAGTGAAAAGTGCAAGGTCATGCATTTAGGAATTAATAATAAGAATTTTGGATATACGTTGGGGGCGCATCAGTTGGAAGCGACGGAGGAGGAGAAGGACCTTGGGGTACTGGTTGATAGCAGGATGACTATGAGTCGCCAATGTGATACGGCTGTTAAAAAAGCAAATGCGATTTTGGGATGCATCAGGCGGGGTATTTCCTGCAAGGACAAGGAGGTGTTAGTACCGTTATATAAGGCGTTGGTGAGACCCCATCTGGAATACTGTGTGCAGTTCTGGTGTCCCATGTTCAAGAAGGATGAATTCAAACTGGAACAGGTTCAGAGACGGGCTACGAGGATGATCCGAGGAATGGAAATGGAAAAACTGCCTTATGAAAGGAGACTCAAAGAGCTTGGCTTGTTTAGCCTGGCCAAAAGAAGGCTGAGGGGGGATATGCTCGCTCTATATAAATATATCAAGGGGGTTAACGTTAGGGAGGGAGAGGAATTATTTAAGTTTAGTACTAATGTAGGCATGAGGACGAATGGGTATAAACTGGATATTAGGAAGTTTAGACTTGAAATTAGACGAAGGTTTCTGACCATTAGGGGAGTGAAGTTCTGGAATAGCCTTCCGAGGGAAGTAGTAGGGGCAAAAGACTTTCCTGGCTTTAAGACAAAGCTTGATAAGTATATGGAGGGGATGTTATGATAGGATCGTTAATTTGGGCAATTGATCTTGAATTACCACCAGACAGGTCTGCTCAATGGTCTGCGGGGAGATGTTGGATGCGATGGGTACTGAGTTGCTGCGGACAATTCCTTCTTGGGTGCTGGCTGGTGACTCTTGCCCACATGCTCAGGGTTTAGCTGATCGCCATATTTGGGGTCGGGAAGGAATTTTCCTCCAGGGCGGATTGGCAGGTGCCCTGGAGGTTTTTCGCCTTCCTCTGCAGCGTGGGGCACGGGTCGCTTGCTGGTGGTTTCCCTGCAGCTTGAGGTCTTCAAACCATTTTTGAGGATTTCAATAACTCGGTCCTGGGATAGGGGTTGTTATAAAATTGGATGGGTGGGGTTCTGTGGCCTGCCTTGTGCAGGAGGTCAGACTAGATGATCAGATTGGTCCCTTCTGACCTATGAGTCTATGAGTCTATGAGTCTATAAAAACCCCTTTCCCATGCCATAGTCAACTGAATCTTTGTACAGAAATATCCTACAGAATTTATTAGAAACTGATAATTTATCTATAATCTTTTAAACCATCCTATAGAATTTGAGAATCATTTCCCTATTATAGAAGCCCACAGGATGATTTAAAAAAATGCCTAGTAAGAAGAACATTCTGTATTAAATTATATGGACAAAATTGTACTATTTTGGGGTTAGTGAGCATGTACTTATTGACTTAAATGGGACCCTTCGTATATGATCACTAGAGTGAGGAAATGTTCATCATGAGAGTAAAAAAATAGTTTTTTTGAATAAACTGTATAGATGCCTATTGGTTTTATCCCTGTTGCATTCTATAAGACTTTTCAATAAAAGTACCCAACACAATTTTCCCAAACTATACAAAGGAATCCAGCTCTTGCAGAGACCAAACATGGGAAATTTCAGCCCAATGGAAAACATTTTGGAAAGTTATAAACATTCAGTCAATGTTCTTGTAAGTGAAAATACCAGCACAGCTGTAATTATAGCATCTCTGTCATGTTCAGTATACACATGCATATTTTATTCTATTGGCAGATAGGTCTCAAAATGAATAGCACAAAGTGCAATAGCAGAGCACTGATTCTCTATTCACAAGACTGATATTTTATACAAATCATACTCTCACCTTTCTGTTTAGTTACACAGATAAGGTGGGTGAGGCCATACCTCTCATAGGACCAACTTTTGTTGGTGAGAGAGACAAGCTTTTAAGCTTACACAGAGCTCTTCTTCAGAGCTCTGCATAAGCATAAAAGCTTGCCTCCCTCACAAACAGAAGTTGGTCCAATAAAAGATATTATCCTGACTCACCTTGTTTCTCTAATATCCTAGGACCAACATGTCTACAACAACCCTGCATACATGCTTAATTACAGTCATTCTAAAATCCATTTCTGTCCTTTGATTTGTTTACATGTATTCAGAGTTGAATCTTTTATTTATATATGTCCCTTTGATACTAACACACTATCAGGATATTCTTTATATCGCTAATTTATAACTATCTAGATAGGTAGCTCACTTATTATTTTTAAAGCTTCCTGTATTCTCCTAAGTCTTAAGGTTGTTTGTTCAATAGTTGCAGAATCACTGTTTGTTAGAATTTTTTGATTTCTTACAAGAAATATACAATTTATATTTAAGGGTTTAAAATAAGTATTTTCTCTGAAGAAAAGTAGTTTTATGAAGTCATTTATTCAAAAAACTGCTTAAAAAGCAGTATAGTGCATTATCTTCTACATAATTAGCAAAAGATCCTGAATTAATTAAACAGTGCTGTGTGGCAAAAAGAATTTCTATTGCATACATTTTATGTTCCACCAGGTAACCGTTTCACACCAGACAAGAACAGCATCTGTGTTTTCACCCATAAAGGACTTACAAAAGCACATAGTTTTACTGGATATGTTTGCACAATCTGTTATGTCAAAGCTACTCCTGTATTTCTCACAGGCATTCTGGGGAAAGAAGTTAATGAGTATTGTGGCAAGTTTTTTAATGTTGTTGTAGCTATGTTGGTCCCAGGATATTAGAGAGAAAAGGTGGGTAAGGTAATATCTTTTATTGGACCAACTTCTGTTGATGAATCAGACAAGCTTATAAGCTCATAAATTTGTCTTTTTCACCATTAGAAGTTGGTCCAATGAAAGATATTACCACACCCACCTTGTGTCTCTCATACATTTTTTTAGCCAGTTACAGAATTTCTGAATCTTAAAGAGGACTTCCCCCCACTCTGCCCCACATATAGTTTTTACATTCCCTTTGTTTAAGCTGAGTTGGGAGTTTAGGCTGTGATCCTGAAATGCATTGCGCATGAGAAAACAGGAAACCCAGCTGAAGCCAATGAGATTCCACACAAGCCCAGTGATCTACCCATGCACAATGCATTGCAGGGTTGGGACCTTAATCATGAAATTCAGCTTCTATATATAAAAAGACAAATACAGGATTAGGATATATCCTCTCTCATTTGAAATAGTATTCACCTCCGGATGTAACATGTACACCGTAACTCAGACTTGCAGAAAAAATTCAGCTGGTCCCTTCTAGGGAACAGAAGGTCCATCTGAAGCCTTCATTGCCACAGTAAAGGTGGATGTAGCAGTGTTGCCAGCACTCACAATTTTGTCACGAGTCTCATGATAATTATTGTTTTCCTTAAAGCCCCAGCCATAGGAGCCAACTTCTCCTGGCATTGGTGGGTACTCGACCCTTGGCCTCGACTCCACCCCTGCCTTGCCCCCTCCCACCCCTACCCCACCTCATTCCAACCCCTATTGGACTCCTTCACCAAATCCCCACCAGGCCCCACCTCTTCCCCACCTCCTCCCCTGAGTGTGCCACACTCCCACTCCTCCCCCCTCCCTCCCACAACTTATGCTGCAAAGCAGCTGTTTCACAGTGGCAAGTGCTGCAAGGAAAAGCCAGGCTGCGGCGTGCTCAAGGGAGGAGGCAGAGGCGAGCTGCAGTGGAGAGCTTGGCTGCCAGTGGGTGCAGAGCACCCACCAATTTTTCCCCATGGGTGCTCTAGCCCCAGAGCACCCACGGAGTTGACGCCTCTGGCCCCAGCTCTTGTAGTCATGTGGCTAAGAATGAAGGCCGAAATCATCACATAAAGTAAGAATCTAGCCCTCGTGGCTGTTGAGAAAGCTTTAAAATGTGACCCTAGTGCACCCTAAAGACTCAAAAAGCAGAAGGCAGAAGGCAAATAAAAAGAAAACTCAATCTATTATGTTTACATAATCCAATGATTATAAAGCCAATCTCATTATTGCTGGTGAGCCAGACTCATGATTTTTTAACATTTGGGCTTGGCAATATTGATGTAGTGTCTATACACCTTACTGCCACATGTGAAAAACCATTAATCAGCTATTGTGTATCTCTGGGCAGGTTGAGTTTAAAGTAAGAAACATTTGTTTTACTACTCAGTCTGTTTAATTTCTGTTTCTGGTAAAATGTAAGAAAAAACAGATATTAGCAGTGTTTTAATTATATACAAACACAAGCCTGAGTCTCCTCGCACATTGGGTAAATCAGAAATAACGCTATTAAAGTCATTGGAGTTACATCAGTGTAAGACTAGATCCACCCAGCCAACCTCTCACCAATCCTTGCCCTCTCTGTTGAGATCAGCAGTCTATACCCATCCAAAATCAACAAAAAAGAGGAGGAGGGCAAAAAAGGAACTTGGACCACAGCTACTGTAATATCAAGGCAGACTGTTCTAATTCTAATCCTTTACTGAATCATCCCAAAGGGTATTCCACATCTCAGCAAATGTATCCCTAAAATGTCCTACAAATCACCTTATCACAATACACAGCTGAGTAAAAGTGAAGTATATTTTCACCCAAGAGATGTAAGTTTTCTCATTTACCAATGTGATGGCTGAGAGGTGAAGGTAAGGCCCTCCTTACCCCTCGTACTAGCTGGTTGTGGTAATGTGTGGTTTTTCTTTTTATATTGTTACTCTTCCTGCTCTACTTGCATCATGATCCGACTACACCCAACCCTATTTTCAATGTAATGTATATAAATTTTTAAAACAAATCCACACCAGATCTGGGCTGTGAATAAAACATTTATGAGCATTCCAAAGGTGCCATGGGAACAGAAACTGAATCTGCACTTTGTATTTGTAATCCAGGTTGCTATGTAAACAAGCACTTTTTCATTAAAGAATGTTTGGCTGGGGGAAAGTTTTCTGGGATGTTTCCCTCTCAGAGAGTGTTTTCAATAGGTTGCAAGGTGGCAGGACCATAACTCAAGTAGTAGCTCTGTAATAGCTTTAGCTTCAAATGTAGGGAAACATATTAAAAATATTTCCCCGACTAAAAGAAGCCACTTTCTTTTTATATCAGAGCACAGCTCTTCCCATCCACATTATCTTTAAGTACCATTTTGTTTTCTCTTTCTTTTATTCCCCTTTATAACATACGGCTTTCATGTCAGGTGATCTTAAACTTTCACAGAAAACCAACAACATTAGCTTGGAAAAGACTTTCATATTCAAGACAACTAAGTCTAGCACATTTGAACTTTGAAATAAACTGTTGGTATGGCAACAGAATGCATTTACAGTTCAAAGGGAGGGATAAAGTGGTTGATGAAAAACAAAACAAAAAAAGCATTTTAAGCCTTCATTGATTATTTTTAAAGGCAGAGCTCCTTAATACATATTTGCTTAACTCACAGCCTCAAATAAATTCCTCCAGCAATGATTGTGAATGATTACAACACCCTTAGGAATCACAGAAAATCGTCTCTGATCTGTCCCATATATACTGATACTGCTCTTACATGCTTGCAAAGAGAACTTGGATATTAACTACTTCTCTCTCTACAAAGCAGCTACTGTAATTTTACTGCAAGACAATCTAATTGCCACTGATACAAAGGGCTTGGCTACACAGGGACACTCAGGCCTGGTCTACACTACGTGTTTATACCGATTTTAGCAGCGTTAAACCGATTTAACGCTGCACCTGTTCACACAACGAGGACCTTTATATCAATATAAAGGGCTCTTTAAACCGGTTTCTGTACTCCTCCCCGACGAGAGGAGTAGCGCTGAAATCGGTATTACCATATCGGATTAGGGTTAGTGTGGCCGCAAATAGACAGCATTGGCCTCCGGGTGGTATCCCACAGTGCACCACTGTGACCGCTCTGGACAGCAATCTGAACTCGGATGCACTGGCCAGGTAGACAGGAAAAACCCCGCGAACTTTTGAATTTCATTTTCTGTTTGCCCAGCGTGGAGAGCTCACCAGCACAGGTGACCACGCAGAGCTCATCAGCACAGGTAACAATGCAGTCTCCTGAGAATTTAAAAAGAGCTCCAGCATGGACCACACGGGAGGTACTGGATCTGATCGCTATATGGGGAAAGGATTCTGTGCTAACAGAACTCTGTTCCAAAAGACGAAATGAAAAAACATTTGAAAAAATTTCCAAGGCCATGATGCAGAGAGGCCACACCAGGGACTCAGTACAGTGCCGTGTGAAAGTTAAGGAGCTCAGACAAGCCTACCAGAAAACCAGAGAAGCAAACGGAAGGTCCGGGGCAGGGCTGAAAACAAGCTGCTTCTACGCTGAGATGCATGCAATTCTAGGGGGGTCCTCCACCACTACCCCACCCTGTCCGTGGATTTCGAGGTGGGGGTGGTAATCTCAGCCATGGCTGAGGATTCTGCGGATGGGGAAGATGAGGAGAAGAGGAGGACAAGCTTGCAGAGAGCACACAGCACTCCGTTCTGCCCAACAGTCAGGAGCTTTTTCTCAGCCAGATGGAATTACTCTCCCAGCCCTCCCAAGCCAGTAGCCCAGACAATGAAGCCATGGAAGCGACCTCTGGTGAGTGTACCTTTGTAAATATAAAACATGGTTTAAAAGCAAGCGTTTTTTAATGATTGATTTGCCCTGAGGACTTGGGATGCATTCGCGGCCAGTACAGTTATTGGAAAAGTTTGTTAACATGTCTGGGGATGGAGCAGAAATCCTCCAGGGACATCTCCATGAAGCTCTCCTGAAGGTACTCCAAAAGCCTTTGCAGAAGGTTTCTGGGCAAGACAGCCTTATTCCGTCCACCATGGTAGGACACTTGACCATGCCATGCATGTAGCAAGTAGTCTGGTATAATTGGATTACAAAGCCTAGCTGCGTATTGTCCCGGTGATTGCTGGCATTCAAGCAACGTCCTTTCTTTATCTCACTGTGTTATCCTCAGGAGAGTGATATCGTTCATGGTAACCTGGTTGAAATTCAGGAATTTAATTAAGGGGACAGAGATGGCCATTCCTACTGGGCTGTTTGCCTGTTGCTAAAAAGAAATCCTTCCTTGCACGTAGCCAAGCGGGGGGAGGGGGAATGGCGCTGAGCTTTTTTCGTTTGGCTAGCAGGGATCTTCCTTGCTACCAGCCACACGGTGAGGGGGGAAGAGGGTGATTAGCAGTGATCTTCCATGATACCAGCCACGCGGAGGGGGGAGGGGTAAAGCAATCATCCCAGAGAATTGGATGGGGGGCTGGTTTCTGCTGCTGAATGTTAACAGGAAAGAAGCAGCACTGAACAGGATTTGCTTGGTATTTGGGAAAGGAGGGCACTGTGTATATGAAGGCTGCAGAAGCCGAAAGACAATGGCTTACCATGGCCGCATGCAAGCTGAATTCTGCTGCCTGGACCTGCGTCTGTGAGATCTCTAACACCAGAGCCGCAGGCACTCAATATTAAGATGCAAAATGCAACCTTGTAGTGAAATAACATGTGCTATGTAAGGTGAATAGTGTTGTTCACCGTGAAAGAGTATAAGCATTGTCCTGTAAAATGTATCTTTTAAAATACTTCTCTCCCTTTTTTCCCTCCCTCATGCAGCTGCAAATTTTTCAAGCCTCCCTACTCCGTCCCGAAGGCTATCTCAGATAAGGCGGCGGAAAAAAACGATGCAAGACGAAATGTTCTTGGAAATCATGGAAGTCACCTGCAATGAAAGAGCTCTTCTGAATGAGTGGAAGAACGTGGTAGCAAAGTACAGGAAAGATGCCAGTGAACGTGAGGACAGGAGGGACCAATGTGAGGATAGGAGGGACGAACGTGAGGAGAGGAGGGATGAGAGGTGTAGGCAGGAAGATCAGCGGTGGCAGGATGCAACGCTGGGGCTGCTGCATGATCAAACTGACATCCTCTGACGTCTGGTGGAGCTTCAGGAACAGCAGCAGGGTCACAGAGTGCCGCTGCAGCCCCTGTGTAACCATCTTCACCCCTCACCATGTTCCATATCTTCCTCACCCAGACGTGTAAGAATGCATGGGGGAAGTCTTCGTGCACCTGCTCACTCCACCCCTGAGAACAGCCCAACCAAAAGGCTGTCATTACTTTGAAATTTTTTTAGTGGCCTTTTCCTTCCCTCCTATCCTCCTCCCAAACCACACCCGGGCTACCTTGTCAGTTCTCTCCCTCTTTTTATAATGACTTTTTAATAAAGAATACATGATTTTTAAACAATAGTGACTTTATTTCCTTAAGCAAGCTGTAATCGAAGGGGGAGGGTGGGTTGCTTACAAGGAAAGAGTCAATCAAGGTGGGGGGTCATCAAGGAGAAACAAACACAACAGTCACACCATACCCTGGCCTGTGATGAAACTCATTTTCAAAGCTTCTCTGATGCGCACCGCTTCGTGGTGTGCTCTTCTAATTGCCCTGGTGTCTAGCTGCGCGTAATCAGCGGCCAGCTGATTTGCCTCAGCTCCGACCCCGCCATAAAGGTCTCCCCCTTACTCTCACAGAGATTGTGGAGCACACAGCAAACAGCAATAACAATGGGGACATTGGTTTGGCTGAGGTCTGAGTGAGTCAGTAATGTGTGACAGCACGCCTTTAAATGGCCAAATGCACATTCTACCACCATTCTGCACTTGCTCAGCCTGTAGCTGAACAGCTCCTGACTACTGTCCAGGCTGCCTGTGTATGGCTTCATGAGCCATGGCATCAAGGGTAGGCTGGGTCACCCAGGATAAATACAGGTATTTCAACATCCCCAACTGTTATTTTCTGGTCTGGGAAGTAATTCCCTTGCTGCACCCGTTTAAACAGAGTAGTGTTCCTGAAGACGCAAGCATCATGAACCCTTCCTGGCCATCCCACGTGGATGTTGGTGAAACGTCCCTTGTGATCCACCAGTGCTTGCAGCACCATGGAAAAGTACCCCTTGCGATTTACATACTGGGTGCTCTGGTGCCAAGATAGGGATATGGGTTCCATCTATCGCCCCACCACAGTTAGGGAATCCCATTGCAGCAAAGCCATCCACTCTGATCTGCACATTTCCCAGAGTCACAACCTTTCGTAGCAGCAGCTTAATGATTGCTTTGGCTACTTGCATCACAGCAGCCCCCATAGTAGATTTTCCCACTCCAAATTGATTCCTGACTGACCGGTAGCTGTCTGGCGTTGCAAGCTTCCAGAGGGCTATTGCCACTCACTTCTCAACTGTGAGGGCTGCTCTCATCCTGGTATTATGGCGTCTCAGGGCAGGGGAAAGCAAGTCACAAAGTTCCATGGAAGTGCCCTTACGCATGCGAAAGTTTCGCAGCCACTGCGAATTGTCCCAAACCTGCAAAACTATGCGGTCCCACCAATCTGTGCTTGTTTCCCAGGCCCAAAATCGGCGTTCAATGTCTAGAACCTGCCCCATTACCAGCAGGATCTCCAAAGCACAGGGGCCTGCGGTTTGAGAGAATTCTGTGTCCATGTCCTCATCACTCTCGTCGCCGCTCTGCTGTCGCCGCCGCCTCCTCACCTGGCTCTGCAGGTCCTGGTTCAGCACAGACTGCACGAGAATGCGCGATGTGTTTACAACGTCCACAATTGCGGTCTTGATCTGAGCAGGGTCCATGCTTGCTGTGCTATGGCGTTTGCACAGTTCACCCAGGAAAAAAGGCGCGAAATGGTTGTCTGCTGCTTTCACGGAGGGAGGGGTGAGGCTGTACCCAGAACCACTCGCAACAATGTTTTTTGCCCCATTAGGCACTGGGATCTCAACCCAGAATTCCAATGGGCGGGGGAGACTGCGGGAACTATGGGATAGCTACGGGATAGCTACCCACATATCCGATTTGCTCCGGAAATCGACGCTAGCCTCGGTACATGGAGGCACACCGCCAAATTAATGCGCTTCGTGTAGCAGCATGCACTCGACTTTATACAATCTGTTTTACAAAACCGGTTTATATAAAATCGGAATAATCCCGTAGTGTAGACATACCGTCAGGGAAGTTAATCAGAATTAACGAAAGCGTGAATTTAAAAGTAGATTAAGGCCTGGTCTACACTATGATTTTAGGTCAAATTTAGCAGCATTACCTCGATTTAAGCCTGGACCTGTCCACACGACAAAGCCCTTTTTTTCGACTTAAAGGACTCTTTAAATCAATTTCTTTACTCCACCTCCGACGAGGAGATTAGCACTGAAATCAGCCTTGCTGGGTCGAATTTGGGGTAGCGTGGATGCAGTTTGACAGCACTGGCCTCCAGGAGCTATCCCAGAGTGTTCCATTGTGACTACTCTGGACAGCACTCTCAGCTCAGATGCACTGGCTAGGTAGACAGGAAAAGGCCTGCAAACTTTTGAATTTCATTTCCTGTTTGGACAACATGGTGAGCTGATCAGCACAGGTGACCATACAGAGCTCATCATCATGATGTGCACGTTGCAGGGTCAATTTCTTGTTTTGATCCACTCCATCTATCTTTTAGATCTTAGGCTGGCAGCAGATGGTGCAGTACGACAGCTAGCTATCGTTATCTCCTGGGTGCTCGGCAGAAGATGGGAATGACCTGAGTCAATCCCATGTCTGCCCACGCGCCCCGACCGACAAGGGTGCTCTTTTAGCCGACCTCGGTGAGGAGTACGATGATGATGGCTACCAATCGTAATGCACTGTCTGCTGCCAAAAGGCAATGAGCTGCTGCTGTGTAGCAATGCAGTCCCATGTCTGCCAGCACCCAGAAGATATACGGTGATGGTGAGCTGAGGTAACCCAGGAAAAAAGACATGAAACGATTGACTGCCGTTGCTTTCACGGAGGGTAGGAGGGAGAGGGGGGGCCTGACAACATGTACCCAGAACCAAACGCGACACTGTTTTTGCACCATCAGGTCAATGGATCTCAATCCAGATTGCAATGGGTGACGGAGACTGCAGGAACTGTGGGATAGCTACGCACAGTGCAATGCTCCAGAAGTCAGCGCTAGGCTCGGTACTGTGGACGCAGTCCGCTGACTTAATTCACTTTGAGCATTGTGTGTATAAAAACAATTTCTAGAAAATAACTTCTATAAATTTGACCTAATTTCGCAGTGTAGATACACCCTTATTCAACTGCATTGCACCCGTGTGGACACTCTCATTCAGAATTAAAGTGGCCTTAATTAATTCTGAATAAAAATGTCCACATAAAGGTGTAATGAAATTTAACTAGGCCACTTTAAATTTACACCTTTTGTTAATTCTGATTAATTTGCCTGAGTGTCTTCTTATAAACAAGCCCATAAACACAAACACCACACTAACAGTCCAAATTCTTACATTTTGCAGTAGATAAAGCATAATTTTAAGTACAAAATTTGTAGGCAATTATTAAAAACAATAATTCTAAACTACTTAGAATGTGCCAGCTTAGTTTCAGTAGCTAATGCAATAGCTTCATGTGCGAAACCATTTTAACCCTCCCAACTGATAAGATATAAAGGTTGCCTGGTGTGCACTGCCACACAGAGCTGGGTGGGGCAGAAGTTGAAATTTCTAGTTTCTGAACTCCATGGGGCCAGAAGAGCTGAGGAGGGAAAGGCATTGATGGACTCTCGAGGAAGCTGCATCCAGCCCTTCTCACCTAAGGCACAAAAGCACTTATCGTGCAATCTCCAAACCGTGCCATTGGATGTTGTTGTAGATATTCTCTAAACCCTACACAGGGAGCTCTCTGGAGCAGATGCTCATGACATGAAACACAACCTCATCTTCATGGATATTACCATTCCCTAGCAATCTAACTGGATTCCATTTTTGTTTAATGAAGAGATGTCTTGGAGTATTACTAACACACATTGGAGCTAACAAACAACATACATTTGTTTAACAAACTTACCCCAGTAGTGGAAAAATTCCAAAGCAACTGGCAAAAGGCATACCTCACAGTGTTTGGCAAGAGAACTGGCTTTGTGAAGGCAACATGTCTTTAGAAAAAACACCACCACACACTCTTTTCTAACTGGGGTTATTGGCCCCTCAGAATTTAGGTCTATTAATCATACTTACAAAAAAATTATATTCAGAAAATAAAATCGTCCCACAGACTCTGATTTAAGGATCAATTGACACTACATTCAGCAATTAAGATGAATTCTTAATTAGATTTCCACTGTGTACCCCTCCCCAGAGTCAAACCTAGAGTTTTATTAAATCATATTTTAACCTGGCAGATACTATTCAGCAGGAATATAGCCAAACTCATGTTTTGTGGCCAAAGTCAGCTTTTATCATAGCTTTTAACAAATCATTCATCTGCCACAGCACATGGCAAAGTTGTTACTGTATTTGACTTCTCTTTGTCTTTCTATATACCAATGACTTCCCATCAGGTTTAACAGGAGGCACTTAGATCTTGTCTACCCTACAAAGTTTTTTTGACAAAACAGTGGACACATACACACTGCAATGCTACTTTTGGTGGCAAAAATGCCCTGTTTCGGCAACAAAATAAAGCTACCTTGATGAGAGACATAAGGTGTTTTGTGCAAAATTTTTGTCAACAAAGTGCCAGTGTAGACACCACACTTGATTTTATCACTTTAATTGGCCTCCAGGAGGTGTCCCACAATGCTCAACGTGACCGTTCTGCTCATCAGTTTGAGCTCCGCTGCCCTGCGTCCTGCCCCTCCCCCTTAGAAGCCTTAGGAATTTTTGAAATTTCATTTCCTGTTTTCTTGGCATGGAGACGTCTTATTGCATCTTCCCAGGTGACCATGGCAAGTTATTGCAGCAAATGCTCACCCGCTTGGACCATTGCAGAGCTGTTGGATCTGCTCAGTATATGGGGAGAAGAGGCTGTGCGAAAAGGGCTATGGATGGAACATGCTGCAGTGCAAACTGAAGACAAAGGAGCTGAGGCAGGTGTAACATAAGGCGAGGGAGGCAAACGGCTGCTCTGGTGCTGCACCTGAGACCTGCCAGTTCTATCAGGAGCTGGACACTATCCTTGGTGGCAACCTGATCTCCACCACCAAGAGCCCTGGAGGCGGCAGAAAGAGAACCTAACCCGGAGGATGAAGTCATTGATGAAGAAATGGAGTTAGACAACAGTGTGGAGCTCCTGGTGTGGTCATGGTAGCCTGGTGGGGCAAGCAGCCAGGAAGTCTTCACCCCTCCGGAGGTGTCTAGCCAGTCTCAGAAGTTGCTCTCTGGCAAGCAAAAAGCAGGAGAGGAGACACCTTGTAAGTAGCTGTGGTTTGTGTAGTATGGAGGTGGGTTCAGGGTATAGAAATATAGGAGGCTGGCTGTGTTTCTGTGTGCTGGACATTTCCCTGTGCAGCTAATCAGTATGGTGGAACAGGGTGTTGATGCATGCTGAGATCTCCTGGGAATCCTCCAGAGAGATCTCCAGGAAATTTTCCTAGAGGTACTCGGTAATCCTCTGCTGAAGGCTCCTTGGCAGAGCTGCTTTCTTCCTTCCCCCATTGCAGGAAACTTTCCCACACCAGGGACCAAAGTGGCACACTGGCAATCAGTATAGGGACCATGGCAGAAGCCACATGTAGTAGATGTGCCCTCAGTTCCCTGCTTACACTCAGCAGTGAGGTGTCTGCTACAATGACCCTCATCTATGGAAAACTGTGGGAGAATTTTAGACTTTTTCCCCTAGTCAGCTGCACTGCAACCCTTGCAGAGTGCTCCCCTCCCCCCCAGTCAACACTCACCATGCTTTGAGTGTTTGCAGAGATGTGTGTTTGCTAAGGGTCAATGAGAAAAATGATTATGTTATGTCAGAGAAAAACATAGTTCTCTTCTTGCTCAACTTCCACAGTTACAAAAGGTGTATTTTACTGAAATGTTTCAATGCTGTTGGTGAATTTAACAATCATGCTTCTGTGTATGGTACCTTCTGCTTTGGCAGATGTGGCCTTCAGGAATACCTCCTCACACACACCGGCTGATAAGAAAGTGCCCAAGACAGAGCAAAAAAAAAAATGTGTTCTGGGAGGTACTTTACTTCTCCCATGCAGAATAAAGGGAATGCAAGGAGTGGAGGGAAGCTGAAAGGCAGGACAGAAAAGAAAATCAGGAGTTTGTTAAGGACACTACTGAGTGGATGATTAAAGTCATGAAGGAGCAAATGCACATGCTGAAGTCCTTAATAATGCTGCAGACGGAGCAGATCCATGCCTGCCCTCCCCTGCTGCACATTTAGAACTCTTTTCCATGCCCCCACCCAAACTTGGCCTGCACAGTCCTTTCCACTTTTTGGAACTTCTTGGTTTTCCCTTCACTCCACCACCCTGGACAACTTTCAGAATGATATCTGGACCTACACACAACTCTGAAAGTCTGCCCTTCCCTGGTATCTCCTTTCCCACCAAACATCTTTGTGCATGTGTGTGTGGTTTCTTGTACAATAAAAGCAAAGTTTTTGAATGTAACTCATCTTTATTTGTTTTATACAAATTGAGATAGCAGGCACTACCAATATATACACAGACAGTTTAATCATTTGCTTACTGGAATGTAAGGTCCCAAATGTCACCATTGCTTTCTAGGAAAACCACATGTAATGTAACATTGCAGAACAGAGATATACATTACTGGCTCCCATTTTCAAAGTGTTGCCTCAAAGTGTTGCTTCAAAGTCTCCCTGATTTGAATTACTCCCCTGTGGGTTCCTCTGATAGCCCTCGTATCTAACTGCTCAAAGTCAGCAGCCAAGCAGTATGCCTGAACACGCCACCCCTGAACAAACCTTTCACCTGTAGCTTCACAAAGATTATGCAATATATAACATGAGGCTATGACCATGGGAATATTATCCTCACTGAGGTCTAACCTGCTATAAAGGCATCGCCAGAGTGCCTTTAATCTGCCAAAGGTATATTCCTCTATCATCCAGCACCTTCTCAGCCTGTTGTTGAACTGCTCCTTACTGCTGTCCATGTAAGGTTTCATGAGCCACAGCTGTAAGGGATACGCCAGGTCTCCCAGGATAACTATGGCCATTTCAACACTCCCCCCCCGCCCCCGACACATACACACTGTAATCTTCTGGTTAGGAATGAAAATTCTGGTTTGCAGATTTCTGTTCAGGCCAGTGTTCCCAGAGATGCATGCATCATTCACCTTCCCAGACCACCCCACGTTGATATCAGCAAAACATCCATGGTGATCCACAAGCACCTGCAACACTATGGAGAAATACTCCTTCCTATTGATGTACTCTGTTGCAAAGTGTTCTGGTGCCAAAATTGGAATGTGTGAGCCATCTATCACCTCTCCACAGTTAAGAAAACCCATTCCTGCAAAGCTGTTCACTATTTCATGCACATTCCCCAGAGTCATGGTCCTTCGTAGCAGGATGCGATTAATTGCCCTGCACACTTGCATTAACGCAGCTCCAACGGTCAACTTCTCAACTCCAAATTGGTTCATTACTGACTCGTAGCAGTCTGGAGTCACCAGCTTCCACACAGTGATTGCCACACACTTCTCTACTGACAGGGCAGCTCATATTCTGGTGTCCTTGCTGGGCAAGCTCCGCTCCCATATCACACAGGATGTCAGGCAACTGAGAGTCTTCTTCAGTTAGGAACTTCATGACGTCTTCATGACAGTTATCAGATCACAGGAGAGCAGTGCAGGATCCATCCCTTCTCACAAAGATGCCAGGGCACACAGCCGTTGAAAAATGCTGCGAAAGAAAGCCGGACGCCCATGGAATGCTGGGATAGAAAGTAATACATCATGGGACACAGAGCCTGGTACCAAGGTGTAGCACAATCCGCTCCACCTTCCCACAAGACCCAGTGGCAGAAGGTGTCAAGTTGGACTTTGGGATAGATACCCACAGTGCACTGCTCAGACTGTCGATGCTAGCACCCCAAGTGTGTACCGTACTCTGATGACAGAGGGAGTGAGTGAGACTGTATTATAGTGCTTTTTGAGTGTCGACGTAACTTTGTCGACAAAACTCTGTAGTGTAGACAAGGCCTTAGGTCATTAAGTACTAATGATTAAAAGCCAGAATTCTCCAACTCTGTGTAACTGCAAGGCCTAAAAAATTCTCTAAACCAAGATCAGTACTGGTTATTTTATGAGAATGCAATGCTGTAAAGCTAAAGGCACAATGAACTTCACTTGGTAATTGTTTTGTATTAAAGAAACATACTGCCTTTATCTGAGAAAATGCTTTTCATACATCCTTACATCATCAGAATTCACTGTAGTTTTCAGGGCATGTAGTGCAGCACCTTTCTTTCTACTTACTAGACCTAGGCTAATAGCTCAAATTATTTCCACCAAACATTAATTTAATTTAAACACAGAACACACTTTGGCTACATTCATGCCCCTTACATCACCACTTTCCTTGAATATTCTAGGTACTAACGTTATCAGCAGGAATGTTTTTTGGAAATGGCAAATAGTAGGAATATTCATGGAATGTAAAGCTGGAACCCATAAATGTGCAAAGTCTTACAGAAAACCTCATTGTAGGATATATGATCATCTAGTCATGGAAAAGAAACGATAGCATATAATCTATGTACCTAATCAAAAGTAACCATGACAACTTGAATTTCAAATGTTAGATTCCTGCAACAAATTGCTAATGAACAATCTACAGACCAAAAATCACTCAAATTATTCAGGTCCAGATTCTGACACCCTTATTTATGTCAAATAGCCCCTGATGCCACAATTAAGCCCACTGAAATCAATGACATTTCTTGTGAAGAAAGTGCTACTCGTGAATAGACACATCACATTCCGGCCTCTTAATGAATAATTTCAAATAATGAAATTTCAGGAAATCATAAGCTATGTGTGGACAATTTGTATACAGAAAGAGGCTAAATATGTTTAATATGTTATTCACTTCAACTTATTCATTCAGATCTCTTCCTTACCTTGTTTAGTGTGAAAAGCAGCTGTACTTAAATTCAAGGAAGTTGTGCAGGTGCATTGAGAATTAAGAGTGAAAGAACGTGACAAAACTTATAAATATAATCCTATCTCATGATATATGTCCCAGATTCTTAAACTTCTCTAGGACACAGTTAACTGCATTTTTTTTAGGACAAAAAGATCCCAAATGGTTAGGTTTCTATTCCTCTCTCTATCATCATTATCTGAAATGATAAACTGTTATACAATTATGTCTCTTTCACTAGATATCTGGTATTGCAGACCCATCCATGCATTCTTTGAACATGCAAAATACCCACTGACTTCAATGTAGAACCAGGTCATCTCTCTGCATTTTTGTGCACAGGCAATTTTTCTCCTTTGTAGAATATGAGAAGATCTTGCCTGTATTTAAAAATCAATCAGAACTCAGACAACCATTAATATGGGAGTTCAGAAATATTCCAAGCACTTTCTTAAAATAATTTCCTTTAAAATCACAACCTGTGAGAATTGGATGCCTGAGGGAATCAGTGATGGGATGTGGAGTCCTTTATCTCTATGGATCACTGATTCAGATCCAGTCCAGAGTGCTGATGATTGAAACTCATTACTGTTCAGTGATTGTCCAGTGTTGTGTGTGAAATGAGATGTTGATCTCAGTCCAGATCCTAGTGAACAAATATTAGCGTCACTAAACCACATACACAACAGGCAACTCTTCTTGACAGTCTCAGCACAGCGACCAAAGATGGTTACCAGCCTATCCAGCCTACTCTTTCCTTCTGAGGTACACTGGAGGGACAGCATAGGGAAGTGTGCACTACAGAACAGGTACCATACAGAAACTGGTGGAGAAAGGACTTTAGTTTCCAGTGTTGTTATTCCAGTAGGTTACATCAATACTAAACTTCATCTTTTTCCAAAGTTATATTTAAAACCACTGCCTATATCCTCGTTATGCTGCTTACCAATTTGTCCCATGTGATCTCTTTATGTGAGCAAGTGACTTTTTGTTATTCAGTACACTTTTACTTCAGGGCATATAAGAGATGACTACACTGGGGCTGGAAGAGCAATTTCCAGCTTGGGTACAGATACCCATTCTAGCTTTGTGCAAGTTATTGCACTAAAAATATCATGGTAGCCACAGCTGCAGAAGCAGCAGGATGGGTTAGCCTCCCAAGTATAGTCTCACTTGAAACCCTAGGTATGTACTTGGGGCAGCTACCTCATCCTGCCACCCATGCTGCTATTTTTAGTATGCTAGGTCAACCAGAGCTAGCACAGGTATGTCTACTGAGCTGGAAATTACACCACCAGCCCCAATATAGTCACACCCTTAGTTATATCTTCACTTCTGTGTAATATCAACTGGAGATAAATACAAATAGACTGAGTGAGAGAAGGTGGGTGACATCATCATGATCCCAGTTCAGGGTGAGATTTACCCCCCCTCCATTCACTTTACTTTGGTTCAGGATTTTTCATGTCAGATTTTAATTGTTCTTAATATTCTGTAACTAACCTTTGCTAGAAATGTAGAACAATCAGTCAAAAATGTTATAAATTAGAGGGAATATAACACATCAGCAAGCTACTGAATCTACAGTATGAAAGATTCAGACTGTTTTAATTCGCGTAACTCAAGATTTATACAAAATAAATCATGGGGGAAATTACCATGTTTGTTACAGTCTTTTAGTCTTTCAAGTTATAGTTTCAGTGTAAGTCTTGTATGAAAATATCCATGAAAGACCGATCTATGTACCTGCAACACTTTTTTGGGGCATCCAGTACTGAGAGCCCCCTTGTTACCCTTGCCACCAGCATGAGGGAGTCTCTCGTGGTAACTGTGTGTCAGTGCTTGTACAGCACCAGCCTGTCAGCCACTCAAGCACTGTCCTCGGGACTCTATTTTGTTTTCCAGGTTAACAATAGGTGAACCCCAGTTCTCAAGCCCCTTTGAAGAGCATTCCCCTGTAGTGCCCAGCCCCTGTCAATGGACACTCACAGTAATTACCAGGTTCACCACTCCCACAAGAATAGTGTAAACACACCAGCTTGTTTGAGTCAACTGATTATTTAAAACAAATATGTTTATTAACAGATGTTAAGGTTTAAGAAGCATTGAGCAAGGGGAATAAAAACAGCGGGTTGCAAATAAAAGTATATAGAGACTAAAACTGAAGTTAAACAGACCCTTGTCTAAAGAAGTCTCATCTCACCTAAACGTTTTCTGCAGCATTTCAACTCAGGTCATTTGAGAGATCCTGTTTTCATGGATGTAACTACACTGCCTGGGTACCCCACTCAACTGCAGGTTTAAAGAGGGGTCCTGGTTCTTTTTTCTTATAGCCCAAAATTCATTGTCCTTGTTTACAGAATCAGGATGATCCCCTGGGGTTCAGACACGGTGTGCTCTCCCCTGCTGAGTTCATCTGCTGCCCGTCACCCTATTTTTCCTGCTGGACTTTACATGCAAATGATGATTGCTCTGTGTTGGATTTACCATGTGTAGTTTACATTGGCAACCTAGGTGGAGCCACATCTCTTTGTCTGGCAAAACCTGCTTGTTAACCCTGCCTGGGACACTGATTACAAACATATTGTCAGTAAATACATAGAACTTCTTAAATATCACCCCGACATATATCAAACAATAATTAGGAAGATCATTATGACCCCTCTCATGACACTTTTTGGGTAAATACTATTAAAACAGTGTGTCAGATGTTGTGTGTTTGTCAGCCCTGATAGGAGTTGCTGTTACAGAATAGTGAACTCTTTGCCAGTTGGCACTGAGGGATTCTCAGGGTCACAATTCTCTAATATATCAAGAAGTGAAAAAGAATCCATTACATGCACATAGTCTCCATAACAAAAGTCCTAGTCTACCATGAACAGGGCCTCCCAGAGGATTCAGGGGGCCTGGAGCAAAGCAATTTCGGGGGCCCCTTCCATAAAAAAAAAGTTGCAATACTATATTCTCATGGGGGCCCCTGCAGGGCCCAGGGCAAATTGCCCCACTTGCCCCCCGCCCCAGGGCGGCCCTGACCATAAATGAGAAAATACGTGCCAGACTACATTGTTTTAAGATTCCACTGCCATTTTCTTACAAGTACAATACATTTAGCCAAGCCTGACTGTGTAAAGCAATTACACTTTGGTAAAGAAATGACAATATTTTGCAGATGATATAAAACTACTCAAAATAGTTAAGTCCCAGGCTGACTGTAAAGAGCTACAAAAGGATCTCTCAAAACTGGGTGACTGGGCAACAAAACGGCAGATGAAATTCAGTGTTGATAAATGCAAAGTAATGCACGTCGGAAAACATAATCCCAGCTATACATATAAAATGATGGGGTCTAAATTAGCTGTTACCATTCAAGGAAGAAATCTTGGAGTCATTGTGGATAGTTCTCTGAAAACATCCACTCAATGTGCAGCGGCAGTTAAAAAAACAAACAGAATATGGGGAATCATTAAGAAACGAATAGATAATAAGACAGAAATATCCTATTGCCTCTATATAAAACGATGATACGCCCACATCTTGAATACTGTGTGCAGATGTGGTCACCACATCTCAAAAAAGATATATTGGAATTGCAAAAGGTTCAGAAAAAGGGAAACAAATGATTAGGGGTAAGGAATGGCTGCCGTATGAGGAGAGATTAATAAGACTGGGACTTTTTAGCTTGGAAAAGAGATGACTAAGGGAGGACACGATAGAGGTCTATAAAATCATGACTGATGTGGAGAAAGTAAATAGGGAAGTATTTACGCTCTCTCATAACACAAGAACTAGGCTTAAAACAAACAAAAAAGAAATATTTTTCTACACAATGCACAATCTGTGGAACTCCTTGCCAGAGGATGTTGTGAAGGCCAAGACTATAACAGGGTTCAAAAAAGAACTAGATAAATTCATGGAGGATATGTCCATCAATGGTTATTAGCTAGGATGGACGGGGATGGAGTCCCTAGCCTCTGTTTGCCAGAAGCTGGGAATGGGTGACAGGAGATGGATCACTTGATAATTACCTGTTCATACTTGTTCTGTTCATTACCTCTGGAGCACCTGGCATTGGCCACTGTTGGAAGACAGGATACTGGGCTAGATGGATCTTTGGTCTGACCCAGTATGGCCGTTCCTATGTTCTTTAATCCTCTGTGCTTTAGGCATTGACAAGTTTGCTCCATTACTACAACATTTTAATTGGTATCTGCATATCTGCTTTCCTCTGTTACTTTTACTGCCAAGTATTAAAAAGTTGAAAGTAAGTGCTAATCCACTTTACAAATTAACACATATAAAATGGTGGTGAATTATCTGATTTTTCAGCTTGACACTAGCTTGATAACACTTAAAAAAAATTATAGCTGCATGCAATTAGCACCCAGGAAGAATCCTGTATCCAAATAACACAATCTTAATGTGTTGATGAGCAAGATTTTTTCCATTTTGATGGAACTATAGAGTGTGTCAACCAATAAGCAGGAAAGTACATAGCAAGGTCTTGCTACTTAGGCTTGGTCTACACATTACAGAGTTAGGTCAACGTAAGGCAGCTTACATCAACCTAACTCTGTAAGCATCTACACTAAAATGTCCCTTCTGCCAAAGTAAGTCACTCACTACACTGACTTAACTTCACCTCTGCGAGAGGCACAGCACATAGTAATTAGGTTGAAACAGTGGTTGTGTAGACACTACATTACTTATATCACCTGTTGCTGCTGGGGCTGACAGATGGAGCCCCAACAGCCAAGACTGACAGCCAGAGCCCCACTGCCCTGAGCTGACAGCTGGATCCTCCTTTCCAGCATCAGTCTGAGGTGGTGAGGCTCTGGTTATCAGCCGGTGGGGCTCCAGCTGTCAGCCCCAGGGCAGTAGAGCTCCAGCTTTCAGTGCTCCACAATGCCCCACAGTGTGTGCTCCTGCCGAGGACATGCATCACCGGCAAAAGCAGCATAGTGTGAACATGAACAGCCAATTACTGTGGTGGCTGAAGGCCGACCTAACCTAAGTTGAACTTAATTTTGTAGCATAGACATGCTTAATTAATGCTACACTTAATTCCAGATTAGACCAAGAAGCCACCTGTCTGAAGCCACAGGAGGAAAGAGGGGAAAGGGCCACATTAAATTCTTACTGATTATCAAGTTCTGAAAATGACAATGTAATAGCTGCTATATTTTTAAACATCTTTTCTGGTTATGTCCTTGGTCCTGAGCGCCTACGTACCAGAACAGCTTCTTGCCAGCTTTACTGGTTATTAAGCTCCTTGCTCAGCACCCATCAGTTCCCACTGCCATTCTTACAGCAGACCTTCAAAAGAGCTATACATGTTGGGAGCTAAAATCTTCTGAAAAAATCTTGACCTGAATGTGGACATGAACACTTTTGAAATCTGACCTTTACAGATAAAATACTGGCCAGTGCTGTGCTAATGCAAAAGAAAGAGAAACAGGGCCTATGGGTGGATTTTCTTCCCATGAAACAGCAGAGCAGGATTTCAGCAGCACTTGTTAGGAGAAAGAGTAAACCATGTCCCACATCCACAAGGACCATAGTCTGTGAGTAAAGAGGCAAGATCCTTTCAATGGCTAATGCATACAACAAAGTCAGCAGCAAGTACCAGCCAAAGGATTATATTACTCCAGCTGAGGCAATTTGACATAGGCACCACAGGCATCCCACTCTCTTCCTTACAGAATCTGGATCAGATTAGCAGGTGTCCTTTTGCAGAGGACACATCAGACTCTTTCTGTTCTCTATCTCATTGCAACAGTCAGACCAAGACTGAGTCACTGATGTTTAGATTTGTGTTATTCATAGATTGTTAATCAGCATATTTCATTGATTGTTATTGTTAAATTTTAGATGGTTTACAGCCTCAGATATTTGACATACTCTCTCCTAAAAAGAAAAAAATTAATACTTGCCAGATATACTTGGCTACATTGTACCGTTGGGCAAACAACCGGAAACAATTGCTGCTAAGTAAAGAGAGATGATGACACTGATGATATGCTGTCTCTGTGGTAAATATCAGCCTTTGTTCCTTAAAATACAGGGTTGCTATTTATGTGTTTATTTCAGCCAAGATTCAGTTTCTCTTATAGGTCAGAGTGGAAGATGATTATTTAATTTAATCCCCATATGTTAGAAACTGCTGACCCCAATATTTACACCTGTTTTTGTATTATAGTTAATCAAAATACATTAATTGCATCCGGTAGATACAATGTATGAGAGAACGTACTTAGAATACACGTCATCCAGCTTTCCAAGACAAACAATATATTTAGGAAATCAGTTCTATTTTAAGTGTACAGGTGTAATGTAAATACTAATGTATGTGTGTCAGATAATTTGAACTGTATGTTCATGTCATAATTTGATGACAAAAAAGAAGCCAAGCCAATTTTGTGTTACAACAATTATATAGACCAGTCCTGACAGCCTGTACTCCAAATAGTAAATCCAGATGTTATCACAATGTCCAAAATATAATATTGATATAGTCCCAAGTGGTGTACCTCATCCAGTGCAGTAAATGCCCCGATAACAACTATGTGAGTGAAATTAATCACTAGACTCTTGACTGAACTCACATAGGAAAATGATAAAAAAAAGAAGAGAAAAACACCCTGTCACCTGTGGATGAACACTTTTCACAAAAGTGATCACTCTGTATCAATCCTCATCTTCAAAGGAAACCCGAACAACACTTTCAAAAGATGAGCCTAGGAGCTTAAATTCTTAGCTTTGCAAGACACTAAAAATTATGGACTGAACAGAGACACTGGATTTATGGCTTATTACAACAATCTGTAACCCACTAACAACCCCCCAAGCTGCCTCTCCCCCCCACCATCTTCCTTTCCCCCTTATGACTGGAGGGTGTTAATGGACCATTTCACCTTGAAAGGTCCCTTGAAATATGTGTTAACTACTTATGCTAAACAATCTCTTCCTCCTTGTCTTTAGCTGTGGCACTCTGAGTACGTTTCCCAGCCTTGAAGAAGAGCTCTTTGTAAGCTCAAAAACTTGTCTCCCTCACCAACAGAAGTTGGTCCAATAAAAGATATAACTTCACCCACTTTATGTCTCTAATATCCTGGGACCAACATGTCTCCAACAACACTGCATACCATGTTACTTCAAATATTCAAAGCCTTAGAACTGCTTCAAACCTTAAATTTAAAAAGTCAACACAAACAAACACCAAGAACTTTCATATGTGCATTTCTTTTTCCTCTCCACCTTTCCCCCAAATGTGGGCTTCCACCTAAAAAAGGTAATTGGAAGAAGATGCAGGTTGAAGGTCTGATGGCTGGAAATCTTCAACAGCTTTATACTTTTGAAAATGGGAGATTCCCATTGTTCCGATGAGGAGCACAGCATTCACCTACAGCCAAAGAAAGTTCTGAGATACCAGACCAGTTTCATGTGGCCCAGTGGTTTCACCAGTCCCACAAAGATCCTGCTCTGGTGCCTTGAGCTTCAACAAGAGCACCACAGCCTCCAGCACTGGAGGTCTGAGGTCTGCTCCAGAGGTAACACCTGTTGAGGCTCCCCAGCCTCTACCCATAGAACTAGTTAACTTACTGTGGAACACAAACCTTAACTCTGATCTCATCCTTCTCTCACATACACATAACACAATGCAAAATTAACCAGTATGGAGATGCCTAAATGATGTATCATCACGTTGCTGAGGTCAAAGAAAAAGTTTTGTGTTTCAGTGCAAGTGTGATGAATTTGGTGCGCACATTGTGTTTTCTAATCTTAAAATCATTTCGTCTCCTGCCTTTAAAAACTTAGTATTTCAGTCACTTTCTCCCCCAATCCAACAGTGAACTTTTGACCCAAGCCCTGAAATAAATAATGCAAAAGTACACCACCAAGAGATATGAACAGAACCCATTTAGAAGTTGACAAGAGTTGTCAGTTGCTCACCAGTCATGCCACAATCTAAGTCAGCGTATCTAGCAACCCCGGAGCTCTTGTCACAGCCATGATGCATTGTCAGCCTAAATGCATTGGCTATGAGAAAGATACATTGATCGCTAGTAGTCCAAAGCCTTCAGTTTTTGCTGTCCAACTCCAAACATAATTGCAGAACGTACATCAATGTCAGCTATAGGGTAGATAAATCACTGTAAGTCAGACTCTAACTCTAAAATATGATGCAAACGATTCCTAGTCTTTGAAATTAAGGTACTCATTACCACCTTTGTCTCCCCAGCGTCACTCAGTATTTTACTCTAATTTTCATTTAATAACTATTCAGGAGATATTTAGACGCCATCCACTACCTTCATTTTGAAATCTAAGAAATAGAATCGATTTTCAGCTCAAATAACTAGGGCTCAAAATTCAGTAAACTCTACACCCAGCTTTCAAAAGGAAGAAGCCCATGCAAAGCTGGTTTTATAGCACTGGAAGCTCCAGTGAGCAGGTTACGAGCTCCCTTACCTGTTTCAGGCCACTTGGCCCCAGTGGGAGATACAGCACTGAGTACACTAACAGAAGGTATCAATTTTGCCTATCAACAGTCTCCATCGGTTTCTGCAGTGCAAACAGTGCCCATAATTTTTACAGAAGTGGGCAGTAAGTCAATGAGGAATACAAAATGAGGCTAGTCAGAGGGATTTAGTGAATAGGAGTGAAGCTAGAGAGAGAAAGGGGAGACGTGGTGCTGTCAGAACATAAATATTAAATAAAATATAATAGCGAGAAAAATGAATCAAGGGGGAGGAGAAAAGAATAAAAGAAAGGAAAAAAAAGATGGTACAGGGATGTAAAGAGAAAGGGAAAGAAATCAGCCAGAGAAGCCAGTGCCAGCCGTCCCCCCAGCACCAGAACTGTACAGGGAAGACACCTGTCTTCCGATACATAGACACACTCTGGGGAAATTAGGACCCAAATGGTACATTTCCTCCTCCTGCCATGTGGCCTTGGGAAAAATTGGGGAGAGGACCCAACCAGAGACTCCAGCTGACAGGAGCAGCTGGGGAGGCAGCCAAAGCAGGGATGTTTGAATATTCAGAGAACTTTCTACAGTTTTGACTGTAACTCCGCCCTATGCTGACTGGTTGTTTGCTACAACCCTCTGCCTCTCGCTCCCTCAGTTTCCTCTTGTCATCTTTGCTCCACACCTCACCCTCCTAGCCTCTTCAACCCCGCTCTGTCCCCCATGCCTTCCTTCCCTTCCCTGTCTCCTTGCCCTTCCCTTTTTCCCCCTATAGTTTATCCCCTACTAGCTAACTCTACCCATCGCACAGCTAACATGCAGTTTGCTGCAGTCCCATTGTTCACTCTGCTTATGCATTATATCCCTCCCCACAACCTCTGTCTGTCTTGTCTGTTTAGATTGTAAGTTCTTTGGAGCAGGGACGGCCTGCTACTCTGTGTTTGGTCAGTGCCTAGCACAATGTGGTTGGTCCTTGGGCACTACCATAACAAACAAGATTAATAAAATAATACTAATGGGGAAAAAAAGACAGAAAGAAGAAGGGGAAGGGATGGGCAACTGAAACAAAATTCAGGAACCAGAAAGAAAAGCCTGTCAAGAGGAATGAGTGGGAAGAGCTACAACTGTAGATAAATGAGTGCAAAAAGAGAAGTGTGGGGAATCACGTGATGGAAAGCCAACTGACTTTGGATCATTTGCTTCCCTTCCCATGTAAAACCACATGGAAAGAAAGCATTGCCCCTCAGAACTGTACACCCTTTTCTAGGTTGCTATTCCTTGACAGAGTGAAAAGGGTAGAGGGAAGGACAGCGACGCTTTCAGAAACAAACAGGACGAGGTCCCACAGATCTCAGTCCATTCACACTCCACCACAGCCCTGCAGCAGCAGTTGCATTTTCATTGGTGCAACTATGCCTCCTCAGTACTGCAGAGAACCCATGGAGGAGGAATTACCACTCAGGGAACAGTAACTTAGAATGCTTGTGGCACTGTAATTTTTGCTCCCCTGAAAGTGTAGCACCCTGTGTTGAACAGCTGTATTTATTTTATTTTGTAGAGATTCTTAGACTGCTCTCATCACCGTAGCAGCTGAGTATCTTCCAGTAGTGCATTAAGTGACATAACTAATATCTATTGCATGTGGTTTGTTCAGTCTCCTATCCTCGCCCTCAAGGGAGAATTGTGTGTGCCGTGAAGTATTTTATTTTGATGGGGTTTGGGGTTTGTTTATTGGGAGGAGGGGATTTTTTTTTAATGTGTATGTTGGAGAAGGCAGATCAAAGACATGTACCTTCCACTCAGAACAGAAGGTGATGAGATTTGTGATGGGCCTTCATTTCTATGGGAATTCATGCTACTATCTTAGACTGGGCCCTAGGAACTATCTATTGAACAGACAAACTTTAAATTTATGGAAGATAAAAAATGTCACTGTGCCAGAGGAGCTTGTCAACCTTGATCTTCATCCTGGGGCTTTAGGCTACCTTTTAGATATCCTGGTCCCAGGCCATTGAGTACCTTGAAGATAAGGACTGAGATCTTGAAGTTGGACTGATAGTCTATGAAAAGCCAGTGTAGAGACTGGCGGATGCATGTGATGTGATCACAGTAGCCTTTGTTGTTAAATGTGTGCTGTAGTGCTCTGGACTAGCTGGAGTCTCCTAAAGGCTGAAGGCTTCATGCTCACTTATCTTGCACTGCTGTGACCCACATAGGAGATGCTGAAGGCCTGTGTAACTGAGGTCAGGTCGTACTCTGCCAGTATGGGGCAGTTTACTAGCCAACTGAAGATGACAGAAGGTATTGCTCTGTATAAGGGCTTAGCATCAATGAGGAATCCATGAACAATTCTAAAACTACAGACTAAACTGACCAGTTGTGAGGGTGTTCCTCCAACCAAGGGAGACTGCACCTTGACTTATTTACAGACTATTCTCCCCACAGCTACACAGCTCTGAGCTCCTGTGTTGCAGGAGGGAAGAGAGGCAGCTACATGGTGTGCTAAGTACTGCATTGTTATCTTCCCTATCTGCACAACCTCTTAATGCTGAGCCTCACATTCTGCCTGTTTCCCACCATTTGGCTCCCCTGTGCACAGCTCAGAAGTCCATAGGACCTGGACTTCATAAAAGGGCTACAAGCTAGACCAGGTGTACTCTGCAGCAATCTGGACCTAAATTCCACGGCAAAACTCCCTTGTTTCTGTGCTGCTCAGATTGGAAATTCGGTAGCAGTTTCATTTAAAATTAATAAAAAGGTTTTTATTAAGTTAAATACTAAAGTGAATAACAATCAGCACAGTAGTTGTGGTATTATTTATTCTGATGACTTCAATTCATTTTAAACTGTCCCCACTATTTCAGTTTTCAATATGCTGCAGTGACAGTATATACATTTCATTTCAGAAGTTGCCATGAGTAGAAACCTGAGATTCTGGAAACATGGACAGGAGTCACAGAGAGCTTTTGGGGCCTGGGAAGGCATGGAAAGTGGTTTGGAACTATGGGATAAGTACATTTGTTGGATGTATCTGCTAAACTAGTCTGCAGTGAAATAGTTATGTTTTGATTTTTGGAACACAATTCTGCAGCTTGGGGCGTATTCGCCACCAAGCTCCACAGCCATAAAATCATGGAGGATATGGGCCCCAGGTATTAGACTGACTGAAATCACTCTGCCATTTTCTCCAATTCAGGGACTCAGACCCAAGGAAAATGTGTTCTGTGTTTAAAAGACTAAGGGCTAGATCCTGTGCTCTGACACTCAGTAGTCCAGGCCAGGAGAAAGGGAGATAAAATTGGTTTGATGTCACCTTTGTGATACCTGATTTCTGTGCTGCCTCAAAGGGCTGAAATGGGAGCCTTATCCAGGCTCAGAAAAGCCACAGCACTTGGTGCTACAGCAAGGCCGGGGAACATTGCCCTACACACTCTCAGACAGCATATAAGGCCACAAGCTGACCCAAAGGTTGCAAGAGGTCTGTCTGTCTGTCTCTCTCGCTCTCTCTGTTTTTCCACTTTGCTTTGTGAGTGGACTTCAGTCCATGTCATCTGGTCAGGGAGGTGAAATTCATTCCTCCCTGAGCCAACTTAGGGGAATCTAGCCTTCTTTATTATTTGTATTGCCACAGTGCCTAAGAGCCTCAGTCCCCAACCAGGGCCACACTGTGCTAGACAACACACAAAAAGACAGACCCTGCCCCCAAAGCAACCCTAGAAATATTTAATTTGGAAGAGACATGGGTTTATGTGCAAAGAATTAAAACTGCAGATTAATTTCTCCAGCCAGTGCATGTGTCTCATTTTGGATCACAGAACAAATAGCAATTCTCCATAGTTCTCTGGCTTCTGGGATCTATCACCTATTTTGTTTGTTTCCTCTTTATGCACTTGCCCAGCTACTTTGTTGCTAATCCATCTCTCTCTATATCCTCATCTCTTTCTTTTCTGCTACAATGCATCTTGTGTCTTCTTTCTCTAAACACGTCTTCCCTTCATATTTCCCGCCCCCTCTTTTAAATTCTGACTGCATCTTTCTGCTGCTGACCTTCACCGGAAGAGCAGGTGGGGCTGTGATGTTAGTGTACACTTTGATCTATAAAGTGTTCAGAAATGGTAATGATGAAACTGAAATTAGTCATATTTAGAGGATGAAGTTTTTGGGAGGACTTTATTAGACAATGCCTCAGATATTGCTATTCTCACTGCAGCTCTTATCAGAGAGATTGCAATAGAAGGTGGCAAAGTTCTTTATCCTCATTCAGGGCTCATTACATAGTCACTGTTATCGCAGTGCTGAGATGAATTCATTTGGTATGCATGCAGTTTAACATATCTAATTTTGTACCACAGGTGTTCTATTGTAAATCAACCTTCGCATTACACATTAAGAACTGTAGTATCTTTGCTACATTTCAATGTCTACTTATCAATCAGCTGACATTATACTTTGTTACTCTGAAATATCTAGATAGCTACTTGCCACTCATGTGAACAACTAATAGAATTGTCCCAATATTATTGCTATGGTAACTAAAACAAACACACCCTGGCACCACATTCATTTCAATTAGAATCCTTTAGAAAGGTGGATTTCTATTTCAAACAGTATAAAGGTATTTCAGACTTCATTAGTATACACAGTGTCACCCTGGAAAGTACTTCCCTCCTCCCACTCTTTAACCCAAAATACATAAAGATGGATTAGCATAAAGAAAGACTGAAGTCTTGACTTCACAACACCAGGGTAGACATTCAGAAAAGTTTTAAAATCTTTAATTTAGAGAAATTTGGGTGCTACAGACTCACTTTCTCTTGGTCTCTCACTCCTGCATGCACACACAATATCACTGCTCCAGGAGACACCCAAGCTGGAGAACGTGAAAAACAATCAGGTCTTAAAGGGCACCTAGTCAGAAACATGACTCTTTAAAAATGAAGTTATAAGCCTTTGTATTTGTTCTCTCACAATGACTCCATTTCTGATTGGTTTAATCTGCAATTTAGAAGATCCCAGATTCAGCCTGGGATTTAAAACTCTCCTGTTCTTTGTACTTCACATCACTGCCTGCCACAGGTGCTGACTTTTGTTTTTGCCATTGTGTGCTTTCCACCTTCTGGTTTCACTGTGCACCAGGTACATGCTCCTACTACCTACTGGTGGTTCATGGGTGCTGACCCTCCCCACAATTTGAGGTGGGTAGGGATGGGTGCTTGAGCCCTGTAGCACCCACAGGGTCAGCACCTATGCTGCCTAAAATAAAGTTCTTTCCATTAGAATTTAGTTGGCAATTTTGTTGATGCGGTGGGCTTTCTTCACAGCACTTCAAGCCTAATATGGTGATTTAAAAAACTTTGATTTTGCCACTGAAGAAAGCAGTTATGACCTGAAGGTACCCAGAGAACCTGAATAAGAAGGTGCCATTTTCACATAGAAATAAAGTTTAAAGTACTCAGAAAAAATAGCTACAACCAAGAACAAGATCTGTCATTCATAAGCGTTAGGGCCTGTTCAGTCATAACCTCAGAAGACGACATCTAGAACAGGACAAGAAGGTACATCTTGGATGAAGAAAGATCTAAACAATATGGGGGTGGGGGGAAGGGTCGATCAAATTAATTTGTTCTTACCTACACTCAGGAGTTTGGATAGGATTTTCAAAAGAGCTTAGTGCTGGTCTCTCTCTGCCCCTACTGAAGTCAATGGTAAAACTCCCATTGACTTCATGGAGAGCACACTTAGATCAACACTGAGTGCTTCTGACTACAATAAAATGTTTAAATATAGCAGAAAAATATTTCACTGTAGTGCTAACAGGCACTGGAAAGCCCAATATGCTAATCAGGCATGGTCAGGAGGCAAGTAGGAACATGTACAAAGGGAAATGATTGATGAAAACGATTCCAGTATATGGAAAAAGGGGAGAGCAAGTGACAGATGTATCAGTATAGCTGCAATGGAGATGTCTAAGGCGGCAGAGAAAGGAGCATTTGCAGACAATGAAATATAAAAGTTTTCAGCAGAACTAATACAGTATCTCACAATGATGCAACCTGCTATGAGATGTCAGCAGAAATAAATTCAATTCAAGTAGTATCATTCCTGTACACTGGAGTATTTAAATTCTATCTATTGTGTCATTTGTCTAATGGTCAAGCTAACATAAGTGCCTCCTTTCTCCCATGATCTCTTCAAGAATGAGAATAGAGAATTCAGTTTTACGAGCAGAAACAGAAAAACAATCCCAGATGCTTTTGTTGTTGTGTTTAATAGCAGCTGTGCATTTCTCTTCCTACCCAAAAAGAGAATATGACCAAGAAGAACAGGAGTACTCGTGGCACCTTAGAGACTAACAAATTTATTTCAGCATAAGCTTTTGTAGGCTACAGCTCACTTCTTCAGATGCATAGAATGGAACACACAGACAGGAGATATTTATACATACAGAGAACGTGAAAAGGTGGAAGTATGCATACCAACTGGAAGAAATTTAAGCATGCTCCCATACAGACATAACCAAATCACAAAGGTGAGAAATACCTATAAATCAAAGAACTTGCAATGAATAATGAACACTATTTAAAGCCATCTGAAATAAGTGGCAGGTCAGTAATGAGGCAGTAATGGATTTCAAGAGTTCTAAACAAACTTTCCCTTTAGGTTGCCTCCTTTTAGGAGATGAACAAAATGCAGATGATAGATGACTGAAGTGGAATGCATCTACTGTATTCAGAAACGGGGGGTGGGATTAGAGCGGGTCAGGAATGAAACCTTTTTTGGAAAATGCTAATCAATCAAAAACCTAAAACATTTGGCAGAAACTGATCGTTTTCACAGTTTTTCCAAAATATTGAGACAAAGTTTTGACGTTGTCATGGCATTTTGTTTTGACTATTTCTAGACAAAAAATTAAAGCTTTCTGGTTCAAGATAACTTTTTATTTCAAACTCTAAGTTAATTATAGTAAAAAAAAATTAAATAAAAATGGTTGAAACATATATGAAAAGTTTCGAAGTTATCAAAACATTTCAACTGTCCTGAACCAAATAAATTTTGTTCACATTTTTGTCCCAGAAAAATTTGAGATTGACTTTTCATCCCAATTTGGATCAAGAAAATTCTCAAAATCTTAAAAAAAATTCATACGATAGGATAAACATTTTCTTGTCCATCTCTAATTGAGATGCAGAATCCTATGGCACCAATCCAAACTGATTCATAGTGATTAAAAGACATTGTAAGGGTATATCTACACTTATTAGTGGAGACAGTTACACGTCCATGTACTGCTAGAGCAAGTACCCTGTACCCACTCTGAGTAACCACATATGCCTTGCTGGGCATTAGCGTACACTGTGTACAGGCATATACCTGCATCCACAGTGCCCCTTTTTGGTATGCAATGTTAGCACTAACATTTCAGAGGCAGTATCCCAGAGCCATGTGTCTCACTGGAGACACTCTAGGAACCACTTTGCTGCATGTTACTGGAACTGTAGGCTGCCTTTATGCATTTGATGATGGTAAGTCCTTCTCATCTCTCCATTACACCAACCTGTTTTGGACACATGGAGCAAGTCCATGATGATGTGGTTCTGCTCCTGCTCGCTGGAAAAATGTTCATGTGGTGCAATACTAGATAGAATTCACTTTCATGTACATTTTATAAAAAGGTTGCTCTGTTGGTCTGTTTTAAAATTAACCAGTTTGAGTTTAAGATGCCTTTTATTTTCCAGGAAGGTTTGCTCATCTCTTAATAGACTAGAACAGGACCAACTTCAGTTGGTTAGAGAGACAAGCTTTCACACTTACAGACCTTAAGAAGAGCTCAGTACAAGCACAAAAGTGTATCTCTCTCTAACAGAAGTTAGTCCAATAAAATATATTACCTCACTCACTTTGTCTCTCTAGAACCAAGTTAAATTTCTATTTGAGTTCCAAAATATCACCACTAAGTATCCACAATTCATGGGAGAAGGGCTTTATTTAATCCCCTTGAAGATGTAAGGCTGAAAATCCCCATACAAGGACAGCTCTGCCAAATGTCCAGTCTCTAATCAATTATGTAAAGATGCCTGAAGCAGCACTCACTGTGATTCATTGACACAAGAATACAACATATTCCTCTAGCTCAGTAGCAATAGTCTCAGCTGCTGTTTTCTACAGAAGCCAGGCAGACATGAGAAACATGGTTGTGATAATAAGTGTAAGTTAACTACATACAGTACTGTCTGATATCAGGCAATTCAAACGCTCACAGAAAGCATGCAGTTATTGAGCTCTGCTGCATTTATTTCAGTGGCAAGTTTAAATATAAATACATTTCTGGAATAGAGAACAAGGAACAACATTTTGTGGGATATCATTGCACAGACCTGGACCTCTTCTCCCTGAAGAACGGCATCTCTTTTCCATTAAGCCAGTTTTAAAGCATCATGTCTTCCATAGAACCTCATTCATTTTTCAGAACCACCACCGGTATCATACGAGAACGGTCGTACTGGGTCAGACCAATCCATCTAACCTAATATCCTATCTCTAACAGTGGCCGGCACAGGCACTGGCTTCCTCCTTTCCCCAGTGGTGCTCAACCCCACTCAGCCCCATGACCCCACCCGCACTCCACCTCTGCCCTGCTGGGATGAGTGTGACCCACTGACCCAACCCTTCCTGCCCAGGCTCTCCACCCGCCATGCCTGGCTGGGCCTCCGTGACAGACCTGCCTCTCCTGGTACTTGGTACCATGTCTTTCCAAGGCAACACCTGGGGGGCCCACCCATACAGGGTCACTTGCCCCCTCCCCCCCGATTTGTCAGGGTTCACACCAGAATGTGGCCACCAGCAGCCTTTTAACACTGGGTGGGAGTGAAGGGATGGGAGCTGATTCCAGCCACATGGGAGGAGGGGTGGGGGAAGGGATGACCTGGCCCATGTCTTTTCAGAGCTCAGTTCCCCCATATCTACGGTGTGGCTGGAAGCAGCTTGTGTCTTCCTGTCTGCATAGTGTCAAAAGGCAGACAACGCATCCAGGCTACTGCTGGCCACTGACATAACTCCTTCCTGCCTGCACTGTAGCAGGAGACAGCTGGGTTAAGCCCTAATGATGCATTGTGCACCAAGGCTCAGGGAACCTGACAGCAGAGACTTCAGCAAACCTGGCCAGAGAGGGGACTCAGCAGGGGAGGGTGGTTAGGGCATAGAGAAGCCCTGTGCTGACTGGGGGCAGGACCCAGGAAGGAAGGTAAAGAAGGTGCTAAGCCCCTGTCCTGAGGGGTCCTGTGAAGCCTGCAGTTTCAGGGCATGAACAGGCTGGAAATCACTTCCCCCCCATCCATCACTCCAGAACTTAGCTGAGGTGCAGAGAGGCTTCCCCATGCCAGCGCTGTGCGGGGCTTTGGCACATGCAGGGCTCAGCCCCTCCCAGCCAGCACCCCAGGCCAGAGGGTCTTGGGCTTTCCCAGGGTGACAGCCCAACCAGAGGCAATGGGGGAAGGAAGGAGTCTGCCGGCCATACTGTTGGTGAGCTGAGCGCTCCAACCAGGGGCTGGTCCTCCACACAGCACTGGGAGCAGGATGTGCCCCGCCAGGGGGGGATATGGAGGAGCAGCAGGGTTGGCAGAGGGGTGGCGAAAGAGAAAAGCAGAGAGAGGACAGTGAGAGGGGGGAGTACTTAAAGTGCCGATGACTGGGCAGTGGGGGCGACATGTAACTGGCCGCTGCCTGGCGCCTACCCGCACTCCCCAGCCACTGCAGCTAGCAGCATGAAGCTAGAATGGGACAGGGCCATGCTGTCTGAGAGCCAGCACAGTGTGGGCTGTGCTGATGGATCAGCTGGGAGATCGGCTGGCCCCACGCATTGCATCTTCGCCCTGCCACCAGCTTTGCACACCCACCCCCATCATCGGCCACTGGACCACTCACCACTGGCTGGTGAGAAGGGATCTGGTCAGCATCAGGACCCACTAGTACTGATGGGGAGGGGAATAGACACAAAATATGGGACAATTTGACCCATTTTAAAAAAAGAAGTCAGACACCTGCAGGAGGGTTTAATTATGGGACTGTCCCTTTAAAAACAGGACATTTGGTCACCTTAAAAGGCCCCAAAAGCTTAGCATGAGCAGCTCACCAAAACTGACCCTAGATCATAACCTAGCCATGACCCGATAGCACAAGACAGAATATTGTGATAAGTGAACTGCTGACAGGTAACCACAAGATGCTAGGTTATAGCAGCTTAGGATATTTTAATTTTGGACATCTGCTGATGTTCCTTCAACAAGAATACCCCGGTAAATAACTGACATACGTGCTAATAATATTGAGGTAAACAGACTAGTAATCTATGAAAGAATGGCACTCAACATCAATAACATGAGGAAATGCAAAGGCAGAGGAGATGAAACACCTACTGAATTCGCATTAGGCATGGCAACACATTATAAAAGTTGCATCCTAACCTGTGTGCCTTGAGGATGTAATTCTTGGGAGATGCTAGGATGACAACCACTAGTGATGGTGATGAAGATGATGAGACAGATGAGGGGAAAAAAACAAATACTTCAAGTTGTTCTGCAAGGAATGGTTTGAGTACATGGATGCTCAGATGGCCATTCTGTATTATTTTTATCTTTTTTGCTTGGATTGTTGGTTAATAAAACTTACTCAAGTTACAAAGTTAGCAAACTTAGGAAAAGCCTTCTGTAATTGTGTTACAGCCATGCACGTCAGGGTTCACAACTCTAATAATACCGTGCCTCATCTTGGGATGAGAACCTATCAAACCTCAGAGTGTTAAGTGAGAATTCTTAAGTAATCAACATAACTAATACACAATCAATAGATCAGGCAACACAAAGGCCTAAGCAGTACTTGACAGTCTTTTAAAAAAAGGAAAAGAAAAAAACCCACCATGTTCACCACCATGGTACTATGGAAGTGACTTGACTACATTGCATGCATAATGAAGATGAATAACACCCACTGAGCATTTATCTTCATTATGCATGCAATGTAGTAAAGTCACTTCCATCAATGTATTAACACATGTCAGAACATGACTAAAAAAGTATGTGTGTGTGTGTAGGGGGGAGATATATATACAAATTTTTAGTAATGTTCCGACATGTGTTAATACATTCAGTATAAGGACAAAAATTTGTTCTTTGTCATGTTTAATCCTATATCACTTACAGGAACCAAGGCTGTAAGATCCAGATCATTTTTGTTCAATTTTTTGTAGCTCCATGAAGTGTGGTGTCTGTCGAGGTTCCAGTGTGGGATGGATGTTGAGGTGTTGTAGAGGTGGGGTGTTCCAGGCTTCAACAAACATTCACAGCTTTAAATGGACTGATTCTTGCGACATCACAATGAGGCAAAGAAGTTGATGAGCCTCCACATCATTAATATCAGTTTTAACATCAACGGCTGTGCCACATATTCATGAAGATTGTTAACTACAGTGTCAGACTACTGGCAAGGAATGATTTTCTTGGAGACCACATGTCCATCCCATGAGAGGCCATGAGACTCTCTATTACAGAGTGCTCTGCAGCTGACAGCCCCTTGACACTGAACTAAAGAACGGAAAGTGAAGAACTCAGTGATTACTACTCCAGTACCACTGTAACTGGAATCTAGATTCATTCTGCTGTTTACTACTTTCGTTTCCCTCAGAAGGTAAATCACAATGTGTACAATGAGAACATAGCAGCATTGCTCAAACATCTGCTCAAATGGAGAACTGGCATGTGCCTGAGGTCCCTTCTAACCCTGATATTCTATGATTATATGATTCTATGATATGACTCAAAACCAGTATATCTAGGAGTAACTCTAGCTCACACACTTTACTATAAGAACAACCACAACATGGTAGCTCAGAAGATTAAGAGCAGAAATGGCCTTTTAAATAAGCTTGCAGGCTCAACTTGGGGAGCCAATGCACCAACGCTGCGGAGCTTGGCGCTAGGTTTCTGCTATTCAGCTGGAGAATAACCACGTGGAAGCACAGTAAACTCTCCCCACACACAATTAACTGATGTGCAATTGGCTCAAATTATAACAAACAGGGACTATGAGACCAACAGACACTGAGTGGTACCAGTCCTTTCTACTATCCCAACTCCAAACATCAGGCATTATATTGCAGCAAAGGACCTCCTTGACAAAAATCCAGAAATGCCATATCTTTGAAAAGTGGCAGTTGTGGTAAGTGACTCATCAAAGCAGCAGTATGGCCTACGTTCCTGGCCATCTCCATGGCAGATGTTGTTACATTATGGTGAGCAGAGTGGGAACAAGCTGCTCCCTTTGTAAGGAACTCCTTCCACACTACTCAGCCTGGTGAGAGACTGCCGGGCTTCTAGCCCCCACGCTAATTCTGGTGCAAGCTCAATTGTTTCAGATGCAAGGTGGAGAGGCGTGTGATAGAGGACCACACCTTGGGACTCAGGAATGGTCCTCTATGTGGCTGGGGTGCAGTTGAGGATGCTGCACACCTCCTGATTGACTGCTTATCTGGTGCCAATCCATCAGGCCTTTTTAGACACCATACTCAGAGGCCTTGTCTACATTACCCGCTGGATCGACGGGCAGCGATAGATCCATTGTGTCTAGTCTAGATGCAATAAAATGACCGCCAAGAACTCTCCCATCAACTCCACTCGGGCGAGAAGCACAGGCAGAGTCAACAGAAGAGCATCACCCATCGACTTGCTGCAGTGAAGACACCATGGTAAGTAGATCCAAGTATGTCGACTTCAGCTACGTTATTCACATAGCCGAATTTGCATAACTTACATTGATTTCCACCCCCAGTGTAGACCAGGCCAGAGAGTCATAGATTTTAAGGCCAGAAAGGACCATCGTGATCATCTAGTCTGACCTCCTGCAGATTACAGGCCACAGAACCTCACCCACTCACTCCTGTAATGGGCACATAACCTCTAGCTGAGTTACTCAAGTCCTCAAATCATGATTTAAAGACTTCGAGCTACAGAGGATCCACCGTTTACACTAGTTTAAACCTGCAAGTGACCCATGCCCCATGCTGCAGAAAAAGGCGAAACTGCCCAGGGTCTCGGCCATTCTGACCTGGGGGAAAACTCCTTCCTGACCCCAGATATAGTGATCATTAGACCCTGAGCGCATGGGCAAAACCCAGACAGACACCTGGGAAATAATTTTCTGAAATAACTCAGAGTCCTTCCTATCTAGTGTCCCATCACCAGCTATTGGAGACGCACTGCTGACTCGAAAGCTACTGAATGCCAAACGTGTTTGATGCCTACTTAAGCCCTCTTGACTTTTTTTTTGTGGGGGAAGGGGGGGAATTTATACATTTCTTTATCTCCCTACTTGATATTTTGAACCTTTTTTCCATTTTTACTGTATCATTTGTGCATTTGCTAATAAAGCTCCTGTGTCATGGTACAGACATGTGTCTTCTTGTGATAGCTAGCATGTGCTAGAATTGACTAAAAATTCAAGTTTAGACATACCTCACATCTGTGAACCTATGCTGATTTACACCAGTTAAGGTTCTGGCTCTTAAATGTTAAAGTTAGCACTGGAACCAAAAAACTGTCCATCTTCATGGTTTTCAAAATATGGATCTGAATAGTATGGCTTGGTCCTATCTTTATTTCAAATACTTTCCCTGTCTGCCAATGTCATATCTTTCTCTAGATGTTATTAGAGTTCAACAGATTTGGAGGTTAACTTTGACTAAGTCCCTACCCCAGGTGCAGAGGCTTACCTGAAATCTCTTTGGATCCAAGTACACTGCACAAAGGGGCGAAGTACAGAGTCTCTCCAGTAACTCAGAGAAACACTGGCAGACTCACCACTAGTCATGCTGTGTAAGTGGGGTCTTGATGGTGGCAGATGAACCACTCCTCTATTCTAAACAATGTCTGACAAATAAATCACTTGCCACCTACAATCAATATCCTCCTATTTACCAGCTCTGCTGCCCCTGGCCCTGCCTCTTCTAGGTTTGTTCCATGTTTTCCAGCCACTGTTACTTAATCATCTAATTCTTTACTTCCCCCATGAAAGCCAGGACATGACATTATAGAAGTTTGGATTAACACAATCTGCTTCTGAGGATGCTGTAGTTCTATTAGTTCTTAAAACTACATTGTTACTTAAAGCATGGCTACTGCTGCTCATGTTAATGTTGTTTCCCCCATTCAGCCCACTACAGAAGTGATGAATGAATGGCTAACCTGTTTTGAAGTGTTGTTTTGTCAGTGTTTCTGAATTCAACAGGAGCTGTGTGCTCAATACCTCTGAAAAAGCAGGCAACAACCAAAGCACAGAAGTATAAAAATTCACTGAGACCTCAAGAGAGAGCAATCAGATCTCTGTCCTACTCCAATTGTGAGGAGTTACTCCTGTGTCCTGACTTTGGTTTAGTCAGGACTGCTACTTTGGAGCATAGTGATGAAGGGTTTTCTGCTCCTCTTCTTTATTATGTGCTTTGGTAACAAGTGTAAGATGAATGTGAGGGTAGGGCTCTTAATCTTCTTTGAGTGGATGTTTGTGAGCCTAAGGGCTGCTGTTGAGAAATATCTACCTCCCACTTGTTCTGGGCTAACTTGCAAGGTTACAGTCTTACAGTAGATTCAGTGGTGGACAGGGATCAGTGTAGGCTGGGAAGCAGCAGCAAATTGCCTTCAGCAGGTTTCATTTAGGAGAAAGGCCATCATATGTGCAAGGTGCAGCCCTTTTGTGAATGCCTGGTCTAGGGTGAGGTAGAGCAAGTAGTAGACTTTGTTCTTCAGTTTGAGCCAGTTGTTCATTCAAGCTGCAATTGCCTTCATGCACATGGGTATCTGTGACAGCATAGAGGCAGAGCTGACTGAAAAAGATACATAGAGCTTCATGTTATGTTCTTGGCAATGCAGCCCTTGTCATCTCAGTATGACCTAAGGGTGATGTCTAGATGATGACCAGCAGGAGTTTCAGTATGAGGCCCTTAGAGCTCTTGGGCAGGAGAAGCTGCCCATCACGATTCCCTTGACACCTCTGAGGAGCAGTGGGCACTGTCTGGGGTTCTCTGATCCATGTCCCCTTCAGGTTCCCTTTGTTTGACCCTTTGACCTTCACGTCTGTCCCTGTTACATTTTTGGTTGTCCCCCATAATTATTTGAGTTCCTGGACTTTGTGGATCCTCCCTACAGGCTGAGGGACAGTCCTTTACAGTGGGCAGGCTTGTGCCTGTCCACTTCCTGAGACCCAATATGGGGGAGGGATGGATAATTCCAAGATCAGCTGGGAAGAAATGAGTGAAGTCAAATTAATGAAATTCTGTTGTCTCCTGCTAGGGCCTGTTGCCAGATCAGCAGCACTTTGTGGTCAATGGTGTCTAAAATGGATAACAGATTAAGCAAGGTAAGATCAGCCTGTCTTGTCTCATTCTACCACTATAAGGAATTCCTCCATCAGTGCAATCTTATTTTCATGCCTTGTCTTGAAGCAATACTGGAGGGGGTCCAAGGTATCAGTTGCTGGAATCTGTTCAATAAAGTAGCTAGTGGGGTCTCTAGCATTCAGTATTAGTCTAGTTTGATCTCTTGAAACTACAAATTTCAGGGTATCAGTGTCTGATTGAAGTTTAGTGGCCATTTTCACAGCTGATGCCATCCACCAAAACCCGTTTCCTATCCTCTGCCTGAAGTTTTACTTGGTCACAGATATGAGACATTTCACTGAAGGTTGAGGGGTGGGGGGAGAACTTCTTTCTGATTGGGACTCATTGATTTGATAATCAAGAAAGAATGTGCAAAGTTTATGGTGAACAGTAACAAGAACTAGCCTTGATGCTGTGTTGCTTATGAAAATGTAGTGAAGTGAGGGTACCACACACACCTCAACTTTGCTATTTTGCCTGGTACAGCACCTTAAAAGAAATACTGTTTTCCCCCTTGAACTACTCAAAGTAAAAAAAAATTTGTTATAAAAGCCCAACACTCATAACAAGTTGCATGTTTAAAGCACTGCACAAACATTCATTCATTCACACATGCTTCCAACACCTCTGGGTAATAGAACTAAGTACCCCCATTTTAGAATCAAGAAAGATGCGGAGAGGTTAAATGGCTTGTACAGCGTCAATGATTTGATGTGTGATTGAGCCAAGATTAGCATTCAGGGAGTTGGAGGATTCCAGTCCTATCCTCAGTGCAGGGCAGGGCCACCTGGGGGGGGGGCAGCAAGCGGGGCAATTTGCCCCAGGCCCCGGACCCCACAGGGGCCCTGCGAGCCCTGGCCTGGCAGCAGTCCAGGTCTTTCAGTGGCATTTCAGCAGCGGGGAGCCCTTCAGTCGCTCCAGGTCTTCGGCAGCATTTTGGCAGTGGGGGGCCCTTCAGTGCTGCCGAAGACGCAGAGCGATTGAAGGGCCCTCCACCGCCAAAATGCTGCCGAAGACTCAGGGTGAGTACAAGTGCTGCAGCTCCCCCGATTTGCCCCAGGTCCCCTGAATCCTCTGGGTGGCTCTGGTGCAGGGTATCCAGTTTCTTGGAGAGTCCATTCTAACAACACTTAAAGTCACAGCTATGTAACAACCACTGGGAGATGGGATCCTACAACATGTGAAGTTGATAGTGATGTGAGTCCTGACCTAAAATCTGTACTACTGAACAGAGATGTAAGAGACAGGTGTAAAAGAGTACACGTCAACTAAACATTTCATAACTTCTGTATGTCAAGTTACAAAGCACTGCACCTCAAAACATACACAGCAAACACTTACCCATCCTTAAATACCAATACGCTCACCAATATTCCCCCAATATACAGATAGGCCACTTAGAATAGAAGGAAATTAGGAAACATTTCAGTTACTGAACAACATTTTCACCTCCAAATAGTCATCTAACTTTCCTCTTCTCTGAGGAGGCAATGATTTCTAGTGGTGAAATCATGGGGCTCGGAAGTAGGACTTTTTGCTTCTAAACCCAGACCTTCACTGGCAGCGCATTACCTGCAAAGACTTTGCATTAGTTTGGCTAGTCTCTTGAGCTCTGTGCCTCAACTGACCACTCTACAAAATATGTATGATACTCACCTACTTTGCAAGATTCTCATAAGGCCTTATTTTCAAAGCACTTTGTGACCCAAGGAGTTCTTATATGTATATTAGATGGGTTTATTAGTTGCTTCTCTTGCTACCTTAATTAATCCCACATTGTAACTAATGTTAAAAAAATGCCACTTGAATTTCTTTAGTACTACGCCCTTTATCATACTTAAAATGATTAGAACAGAAAAGAAAGAGGTCCTGAAATGAACAAAGTAGGCTATATTAATAAGATCTCTATTAATCTACTCCTTTTGAATAAAGTGTAGTTACTGTAAAATTTTAAATTGCTACTTTCACCAAATCCCTATCTTGTTTTGGTTGCCTATCATTTACCTTCTCCAGCTCTGTAATCTGTTTTTCATAGTAAGGTATGCAGAAGCATGAACAATGTTTCAGACAAGGCAATATAACAAGGTCATAGGTTGGACCCTCTACCTGCTTTAGATTTCCCTTCAGTTTCTCAAATTGCAACCAGGCCACTTATCGATCAACACCACTCCTGGTTGGGGTCTGAATTATTTAAACAATATCACAGTTCAAATGTCGACTTGGAAAAAAAAATGTTCCCCTCCCCCATTACTTCAGCCCTTTCCTGAACTCAATAGTTCTTTCCTCAAAAACTTTCTCCCTTCAGATCTCTCACATGTAGGCTATTATCACATGATCCTGCTCACCCAACTGAACTGCCAGACTGAGCCTAAATCCATTACCTAGGGCCCAATAACTAGGCACAGGTGGGGCTATGCCCAACTCACTAAGAGAACCAGTCCCCTCCCCAGACAGGCACCAAGTAATTTCCTGTAACACTTATGATGGACTAGACTTGGCTCTCATTTGCAAAAGTGTAAATCCTGTGTAAATCTCAAGAAGTCAAAGGAGTTATTCCTGATTTACATCAGTATAACTGAAAGCCAAGTTTGGCCCAATGCCACGTTTCTCATACCTTGAATTTGGTTTATTACAAGAGAAACTGTTTCTGACAGTCCATTCTGTTTAAGAGTGAAGCTGCAGACAAAACGGGAGAGGAGATGACAAAGACATTAAAAACTAAACATTTTTAAACACCTGTTATGTGGCAACAAGATGTAGCACATCAGAGGAGATAATAGTCTAAAGCTGCAAAATGGGTTAACTGAACTGCTAGAGATAGTATCACAAAAAGACTAGGTATCTCTTAAAAAGGTTTTTTTTGTGTAGTGAGTCACAATAGAGTTATGAGGTTTGCACTGTGTGGCTGACAATGCACTTGCCCCTGTGGATAAATTAAAGGCTTCATTTAGCTTAGCACTGCAAAGATTCTGATATTTACATTCACTCCCATTCCTCTCAATTAAAGTTGCCTCTTAAAAGGCAAGCCACCCAATACCATGTCAGAGCAATGTTGATGTGTGATTCTGTTCCCATTTATGTTAAACTACCCAAATTTATGGCACAGCAGTATCACTGCAACTTAATTGTGAATAATGGTTTGCTGCTTAGTGCTGATCTGCCATTTTTTATCACTTAATTAGGACAATCCACAGAAATGTATTTTCTTACAGCTTTGTAAGTGCTTATGAGGCATGTTGTGAGCCCTATAATATTTCTTACTTCAGCCAGCTGCCTGGCACAATCCAGGCTCTAAGTAAAGTTATCACCAGTCTGTTTTATTGGAAGATCAACCCCATCAGCTTTTTTTTTTTTTAAATAAAACCCACTCAAAGCTTATTGAATATAGAAAACTAAAAGTACATGAAAATCTGGATGAAAACGCACTATTCCCAATGAAACTTCCAATTTACTAAACAAAACAGTTGAGAATTTCTGATAAAACTTCTTATAATGCCACAGAGGAAAGTGTTTCATAGTCAGACACCTTCATAAGGATGAGGTCTTAATATTCTACCTGGTAGAAGTTCTGATCTAAAATACAAAATTAAAAGGCTTCATATCAGTAATATATGAAATATGACAAAAGACATTAAAACTAGACAGTTATAAACATCTGTTATGTGTCAACAAGACGCAGTACATGAACAGAGTAGATAATAGTCTAAAGCTGCAAAACGGGTTTATTGAAATGCTAGAGATAGTATCACACAAAAGCCATTTGTTAAATTTAGATGATTCAATTCACTGCATTGTATCTGTAAAACAAAGCTTAAGTACCATGTGTGACAATCTGAAACATCATTTTATTATATGCTATGAAAATACAAGCCATGTGAAATGAGGTACAATAAACTATAAGTACAGTTCTTAGACATATCACTTTTAGTACTATTTTATTTTTATTCTGGTAGCATCCACAACATGGTAGCCCCTGTCTACACACACACGAACATGCAACCCCTCCTCCAAAGAGCTCACACACAAGAAAACAAGCAAAAGCATTCTATGATTGAAAAGGAATGGTGGAGAAAAGGTAGTGTTGTGAAAGGGCTTGAAGGCAAGCAACAGAAGCTTAAACTTGATGTGGTTGAAAACAGGGAGTTAATGGTGAGATTCCAAAAGGAGGACATGGTCAGAGTGACAGACAAGGTAGATGACCTTAGCAGCCATGTTTTGAACAGACCTGAGCAAGGCAAGGGATGTGTCAGAAAGGCCAGACCATGAGGAGGCTGCAGTAGTCAAGACAGGAGCTGAAGAGGGCCTGAATGAGTGTTTTCATAAGGGAGAGTAAGTCAGAGATGCTTATTAACTGATGGGCCCTAGTGACAGGAAGGATGGTGATGTTGTCAAGCAAACAACATGTGTTTTAATATGGCTAAAAACAAAGAATGTAGGCCATAGTTACAGGATGGAAGACTATCTCAGGAAGCAGTGACTGAAAAAGATTTTGGAGTTTTGATTGATAATCAGCTGAACATGAGCTCCCAGTGTCACACTGTGGCCAAAAGTGCTGACACAATTCTGGACACAAGCAGGAGAATCTTGAGTAGGCGCAGAGAGGTTATTTTACCTCTGTATGTGGCAGTGGTGTGACCACTGCTGGAATACTGCATTCTATTCTGGTATCCACAATTCAAGAAGGATGTTGAAAAATTGGAGGGGGTTCAAAGAGTCATGAGAGTGAATAAAGGATTAGAAAACATGCCTTATAGTGTTAGACCTAAGGAGCTCAATCTATTTAGCTCAACAAAGAGAAGGTTAAGTGACTTAGCCCAGCCTATAGCTACCTATGTGGGGAACAAATATTTGATAATGAGCTCTTCAGTCTAGCAGAAAAAAGTATAACACAATCCAATAGCTGGAAGTTGAAGCTAGATAAACTCAGACTGGAAATAAGACAACTTTTTAAAAGTGAGTCACTAACCATTGGCATAATTTACCAGTGGATGTGATGGATTCTCCATCACTGGCAATTATTAAATCAAGACTTGACATTTGTCTAAGAGATCTGCTCTAGGAATTTTGGGGAATTTCTATGACCTGTGTTACACAGTAGGTCCAACTAGATGGTCAGAAGATACCATTGTGATTTCTAAATCTGATTCAATGAACAGTGACACAGAACAGAGAAAATGGAGTGGATTTTGGAGGAAAGATGAGGCATTCTACCAAAGTGTGTCAGGATACTTTATTTGTAATAAGCTACATTTTGGGGAATGTAACTGTAGGAACTACTAAAAACCATCACAACCCTCAATGGAGAACTTGGACAAACCTCATGTGAGCAAGCCTAATAAAGGATCAGATTTCAATGCAAGACCTACAATACACAGGCACACAATGTGGAACCAATGGAGACCACCTCTGACTTCAATAACTAATGAACTGCATCTGCCTTATACCTATATGACATTAAATATCATATGTATATGTTCAAGCTGTTACCCTGAGGAAAAAAAAATCTATGAAACATGCACACATACATACTATAATGGGTAAGTTATCTCATCATAAATAAACTATGTTTTAAAAAAACTAAAATAAAATCAGTGTCGTGAGATGTTGACCCAGGACTCAGCATAAAGGTATGTAACTAGGAGTGCCAGGTCTTCCTTTTAAGGATAAGAAAATTCTTTCCCATAAATCAAAATCATTTTGTAATTTTAGAAAGGGTAGAGATCAATGTCTCGTTCATTGTTAAAATGGACGGTATATTTCTCTGCACATCTCACTTCCTAGTCACATCATCTTGCCTTTATTCCGAGTGCACACAGCACTCCCAGCTAAGGTTTTAAGTTTCATACATAAATATATTCCCTCGTTCCCCAAGATACTCAATCAAGTTGTCTGAATCTATAAAACGTAAACACGTGAGCATTTACATAAAAAAAACCTATCCAAAGTTATACTGATTTACTAGTCTAGTATCCAAAATACATCTTTACACTCCCTTTGTGGTCCAGTTCTGCCACGTTTTCACCTCTTAACTCATTATTAAGGTATATCGGTAACCGGCAACCAGAGTAACACAGTCCATGCATGGAGGGCTGGCATCCTCATGAGGGAACAATGAAATGAGAGTCAAAGACTTACCTTCCAATTAGCAGAAACTCCCCAAGCACTCCAAGGCGTCTCATGGCTATGAGGATCCCTCTCACTGTCATTCCCTCACAGAAACAAACCACAACCCTGGCCTTGGGTAACCTTTCACGGAGCTTCCGCAGCAGCCGATCAAAGCTCTTTTCCCCAGCATTGCTGTAGATCTTGTCTGAGTGAGCGATGCACAGGCCTTCTTGGGCAGCCAGCTCTTTGAAGGCTTCCATTCCACTTTCTCCATAATTTCCTAAACAAAATAAATTATGAGTTTTAATGCAACAGCAATAGCATATGACAACCTGTCAAGAGGGGATGGGATGGTGGTAAAAATCTTCTCAGATCAGCTAATAATAGTATCATTGACATTAGGGGGAACCAAGGAGATTCTTCTTTTATTAACTGATTAGTGGGGCTGTTGCAGTCTCTGCCTATAACCCAGTAATTAGAATGCAACAGAGCAATGAGAATTTCCTTTATCTTAATTATAGGCAACTTAATGACTGGAGGCTTTTGCTTTCTTACTTTCATTAACAGTGGATGCCGAAAACCAGCGTGGAAAGGGACAGAGATGGTGGCAAGGGGAACAAAGGTCAACTAAGACAATGAGGATATCAGCTCCTTTGTTAATGCTCTGAGGATGTAGGAAGGCAGAAGTCATGGTAGTGCCACTGGCTACTCCAACTGTTTAAGTAACAGGAATAAGCAATGAAATGAGAGAAAGCTCCAACAGCCAGTGGTAGTTCTAGGCCAGCTATAATGTGCTAATTAATGAAAGTAGCACTGCTGTTTCTGGTTTACAGGTTGATCAGTTAAGTGTTGCTATTGAGCTAAAGGAGGACAGGAGACAGTTGATATAGTTTTAATCTGAACACAACTTTATTATTAGATGCCTGGGACTAATGGCAGACAAGTGTACAGCGCAGGTTATCATTCAATAACACCCAGGGTGGAAGAGAAGCTTCCACCATCCTGCCTCTTTTTCCATCCAGGTCCCCAAGACAACCCATTGCTGGGACCTTACCATTCACAGTCCCTCATAGAAGGGTTGAGGTCGGCTATAAAAAAGGGGGGTGGGCTCCCTGCCATATCATTCATAGGAGCCCCTTTTCAACCCCTGCCATCACTACCCTCCTCCTTTGCACAACTTCTGACCCCTTCCCCCCCACAACTCGTAAAGCATTGATCTCTTTTCCCTCAGCAAGCCAGACAATGCCTGCCCCCTCCCCCTTGCTTAAAGGGGCAGTGTGGTCATTCTGGAGTCCCTACATTGCAGGAATGCAAAGAAGTGCTTATTATTTGACACTTTTGAAAGCATCCCTCCATGCTCTACTATGGTTGCTAGGCTATTCAGATAAGGCCTTCTGCTGCTGTTTTGGAGTTCCCATGTGGAAATGAGTTGATCACAGCACATATTATGAGCGCTGGAACAACTGCCCCATGCATAACTTTCATCTGGAAGAGCATTTCTATTAATTGTTGTGAATGACACCAAGAATTGAGAGGAAAGTGTGTTTATTTTTTCCCTCTCATTGCACCACAAGTACCAGTGGTATTCCTTACACTAGAGGAGAAAAGCACAAAAAAGTTACTCAAAGTAGGAGGAGATGTAAGCAAAGAATACCACCGCTGCTACATTCCTGCCAGCTTCAAAATAGATCTATGGGGGGCGGGAAGGAAAGAACTGAATCTCTGGTGCCCTACACCATGTGTAATCATTTACACTAGTGCAAAAGTGAGTAAAATGAAAGCATTCTGATTTTGTAGCATTTTATACCTACTTAGCCCTAGTGTAAAGGATTGACTAACATGAAGGGCAATGAAAAACTCTGGTGCAGTATTTGGTTTTCATGTACAATTTTTTTTTTAAATACACAGTTTCTGGGATAATTGCTCAAATTAGAAATATTTGAAACTTAAGCCTCCCACAGATTTTGGGGGTTCAGATAAAATGGAACCTGGTTCTGGAACTACTCTTGGGTTTGCTTTTATTAAAAAAAAATCCAGTCAGTTATATAAAAACCAACTCTGCTTTCTGCTACAGAAGCTCTGTGAAGACACAGTCTATATTTGTGACATTAAAATTCATTGCCATGAATGTGTGTGTCAAACCACTACTAATCAGGCAATATGAGCAGACTGATTACAGAGAAAACTCTCCTCTATGCATAAGTGTTTTAGTTATTAGCAGTAACAAGAAAGGAGCACAAGAGAAGTATGTATTTTTATGGTGCTCACATGAAGTATTATATTTTGTAATGTTCACTGGAGTGTGGCAGTGACTCTTGTACTGTTCATACCTAACCAAACCACTGTGCCAATCATCTGACTACTGCTCCACATATACCTTTCTTGTGAAACTACAGAGATGGAACTGATCGTGGTCACTAGGCCAAAGAGTACAGCTTCAGTTTCTTGCTTTCCTTCGGTGTGAAATTTTCAAATTAGTAAATACATAATAGGACAGTTTTAAAATAGCATTCTTCCTAATGCTCTCCCAAGACAGAAACTATGACCCAGAAAAAATAGTTACCAGTGTGAGAATTTAGTAAGAAACAAAATTTAGAATGATATGAAACAAAGAGTCTTTTTTTTTAAATGAATGAAATTAGATATTTTGTGAAAGATCAGGTGATGCCTCACATTCCCAGTCAAATTTGGACATACCTTTCTAGGCCCTAATCTTACAGTCGCTGCATAAGCTCTTGGGGGATAGGGCAGTAACATGAATACTCTTCTTTATAACATTGCTTCAGTCACCAGACTGATATGGGACCAGATGCCATGGAAATCTTGAGTACTGACCTCGCACTACTTAGAACTTTTATTCTTTTGGAATCAGTTTGTGATACCATGCAATCTGAGGAAGAGTCTCTTATATAAGATAGTAATTCCACTGAAATCAGTGGGACTACTTCTGGAGTATGGTACTATACAAGAGAAGTAAAGGGATCAGAATCTGGCACTTTGGGTTTTGTTTTTTGTTAAACACACAGACATATGAAATACATGCGTCAAGTTATTTTGAATAGGTTCCTTACTTCTAAATTAGTAGTGCCCTAAAGTGTATGCAATGTAGAGTGGGATTTTAAAATGCACTCCTTGGCCTATCTCTGCTCCCATTTAAGTCAATGGTAAAACTCCCTTTAATTTCAGTGGGAACAGAGGCCAACGCTGAGCAATTATAGTATTATTTCTGATAAAAAACAAAACACTAATTAATTCTGTGTGACAACTAAGAACACACCCATCTGTAACAAAAGAGCTTAGTATCTACTCTAATTTAATACAATTGAACAGGAATGTACAATACCAGGTGCCAGTAGATGAAGAATTACTGCACATCAGATCACTGGAAGAGGATATTGTTTTCTTTTCAACATTGTTTGAAGGTGGAAAGAGCCAAGCCTAAGTGTGGCTGTCTTTCCTTTGGGAAAGACATGTTATATCCATGTTAGGCCCAATATATTAGAAACACAAGGTGGGTGAGGTAATATATTTTATTGGACCAGCTTCTGTTGCTGAGAGAGACAAGCTTGAAGAAGAGCTCTGTGTAAGCTCAAAAGCTTGCCTCTCTCACCAACAGAAGTTGGTCCAATAAAAAGATACTACCTCTCCCACTTTGTTTTTCCTTTCCCTGTTCTACCGGTCAGAGGCCTTTGCATTGTTCTGAAGCCACTTACAATCTAGCATGTACATGGAAGCCGGTGTGAACTAGATGACACACTGTGAGCTTGATTGCCCATTATATTTACTTGTTTATGATTTTTTCCTTGTTATTCTCAGTATGTTTCTATCCTATTCAGAAAACAATACGAGCTCCATCTGGTGGCCAAAATAAAACCCTTAAGCAAAGTTTCTGTAGTGGGTAAGTGCTTCCATTTCAATGGTAACAAGTTCAAATCCTATTTGAGTTGAGTTTTATTAAAAGTTTTGCACATCTTTATTCTCAGTGAAAAACAGAAAGTATTCCCCTGCCCCCATCCCTAAACACAAATGGTAAGGTCATATTCTTCCTTCAATAAATAACTTATACATATCTGAAGTCAGAGCCAAGGGCAATTATCTAAGGCTAGAATATTATTCTTAATCTTTACATCCATAAATTGAGAATATTTTAGCAAAAAATGTTCAGACTTTAATAAAAATATTAGATATAATATTAATCCATAGGATGAGCATATATTTCAGACAAGGCAGCTAGAAGCTTAGTCATAACACTTTTGCACTTACCTAATGCAAGGATATCAACATGCTTTAAAAAATTTAGCCTCATTAATTAACCTTTGTGAGATAGATAAGGTATTCATTTTATAGCTGCAGAGAGAAGTTAAACTACTTGTCCAAGGTCATACACATTAAATGTGAATGAGTTGGAACTAGAATCCAGGAGTTACATCTAAAAGGCAATATTGCCTTTCTGTTGGAACTGTGAACTCTCTGACAAGAATATCCATATTTTCTTTGTCAAAAGAAACGTGTCATCCCCACCCCCCAAACCCCATTTATGAATGGAATGAATTGTTTTATGGCTGTTTTAGCCTTAAAATTTTAGTCTGCTCTCTCAACTCCCCCCAGCCTCCCCCTTGCTGCAATTAGAGATTCTTATCACTTTACTCAAGCAAAACCAACAACTTGAGAATGCATGTGACATGTAGCTTGAGCAGAAAAAAAAGAAAGAAAGAAAGAAAAAAAAAGACAGTTCAGACATATAAAAATGTGTTTCAAGGTAACAGCCCTGTTGGAAGAGAAAGAGTTAGTTTTATAAGCAGTCAAATTAAACAAGACACAGTTAGACCCAGCTCCCCACATCAGAGCTTTCATCAATGCATTCAGGAACCGCAGCAGTAGTGGTGTTTTATGTTGTTTGAAATTATTTCATTTATTTTATTCTTGCTCTCTCATTTATTTATTTAAAAAAAATTCTTGTGTTTATCCCAGCAATCATTCTACGTGGCACACGTTTTATTTGCTAATAATGCCCCATTCTGCATTGAACTCTGCAGAGATTCATGGAGCTCATTGCAGGATCCATCAACCAGTGGCAACCAGATGTTTAAAGAAACCCCAAAAGTGGTCTTTTTGTTCATCTCTGAGTCACAGTAACCTGGCAGCATAGGGAAGTCTGCACTTCTGTCTGCAGAGATGAAGTTTGAAATTTAAGCCTATCAATCCAGCATATTTTGTTTATTCAGAAAAGTGGGTGGGAAGAAGAGAGGGAAACATAACATAATGGAGGAAACAGCTACGTATGAGACAGATCTCATAGCCTCTACTGACCCTGTTAGAGCAGAATGTAAACCCCTCATGAGAGACCTCAAAGAATACCACCAAAAGAAAAAAAATTTTTATAGTCTTCCTTTCATGCATGTGGGCAAAGATTCAAGACTTTAAAAACAATTAAACGATACAAGCAGTACAAGACACTTACCTGTCTATATTATAGACAGCACCAATATAGTTAAGATTGCCTAGCACTTTCCTAAGCATGCTTTCAATCGCTTATGTATTTGCCACATTTATCTTGCCCCAAAAGCAGTAGAAATAAAAATCCAGATCAAAGGCAAAAAGAAAAAAAAAACAGTACACAAACATGACAGACATCCAATCTAATTGTGTCACATAAGGTTCCTTTTCTTCTCCCCGAACAGCCATTCAATTAATCAATTATTTTGTGCACCATTCTTTCTTCGCTCATAATCATATTCTGTCTCCTTCCTCCCTGGTCAGAGGTACATTGCTAGGGGGTGACATTAGACAAGTTTCATAGATTCCAAAGCCAGAAGGGACCATTGAGATCATCTAGTCTGATTTCCTGCATAATAAAGGTCATAAAACTTCCCCAAAATAATTCCTAGAGCAGATCTTTTAGAAAAGTATGAAATCTTGATTTCAAAATTGTCAGGGATGGAAAAATCCACCCTAACCCTTGCTAAATTGTTCCAATAGTTATTTACCCACCTTTAAATATTTATGCCTTATTTCCAAGACGCAAGGTGACACTATCTACTGCAATGTCTTTAATTATTATTTACTATAAAACTCTTCTTTGCCTCAGTTAATTAAAAGTTTTTTTGGTGCAAAAGAAGAAGGTGGATGAGGACAAAGAGGGTTCTGTCATAATAAAAAAGCAGCCACTAGACTTAAAGCTTTTTAACTGCAAAGGCAGACTTAACAGCTGGGAAGACTAGAGTGTGAGCATGAGTAGATTAGAATGTACCTTAGGGTATGTCCCACTAAATAGTTTACAGGAAGCAGTAATAACGTCTATTACCAGATTAGGGTGCACTGTGAGGAATGGTGCTAGAAATGAAGGATATTATTACTGATGGCATAACTGCAAAAGGTTGGAATTTCAATTTTGTAAACATTATATGTTTGGTTTTTAGCCAAAATTTTCTGTAGTTCATAACAGACTCATAAGATTTCCTATACTTCCTCTTGGGAGAGAGTATTAAATAGTGTTTAAATCACAAGACTGAGCAAGACAGGAGATTTGGGTTCCATGCCTTAGTTTGTCACTAATGCTCTTTGTCTAAAATTAGACTAAGAGCATTAATTTCCTACACCTTAGTTTCTTCACCTGTAAAATCAGACTAATACTTTACTACTTGAGCAGGGTGTTGTGCATTTTTCTCAAAAAGGTTTATGAAAAGATATGTAAAACTATCATATAAAATGGGAAGTATTTTTACTATTCCCCATTTGGCTTGTGAGCCAGGCTATGCAAAAAAGTAAAAATGTACTGTCACAGGATCCACTCACCACAAGTGATGCCTCCTCCTGGCAGCTCTCTGCCCATTGTCTCTATCATCCTGGAACCTCCCTCATTTGCAGAGCAGCAAATTCTGGCCTGTGGCTTGGCCCTCCAGCCAGGTCACTAAGGTCCTTCTCTTCCAGGGAAATCAAAGTCCTTCTAGACCAACTGCCTGGCTAGCATCTCTAACACCCTGTGCCACTGCCCACTGGCTGGTAGGGGAGTCCCCCTCTACACGGGGTTCCAGCCCAGGGACACTATAACAACCAGCCAGGGTCCATAAGGTCCTACCCCTTGCTGCTGTTTTGCTGGGCTAATTATCCATCTTCCCTCTCTTGCTGGGTTTACTACTGCAAACTCCCTCTTCCAAGGGAGTACCTATAGATTATTTCCTTATAACTTCTTGCCACTGAGAGCTCCTGGGCTTTTTACAGGCCCCTCCTGTTCCTGCCCAGCTGACTGTTTCTAATTAGTGGCCTGCAACCCTACCCACCTTCAGGAGCAGCATGGACAGTTAATTGGCTTGCCTAGCCACTTTAACCCATCCAGACCTGGTATGGGGTAGGCACTCATCACCTGTGTATATCTCTGAAACTTGTAAAAATAATTGTCCTGGCTTTATTTCAAGTTGCCTAACACATTTTTTAACACAAACAAACAAAGTTAACGATAAAACCATCCACAGTTGCAGAACAATGAAGTGTGTTTACTTGTGCATAAGTTTCAGCCCTATCAACATAACCTCCGTTCTCCCAGATTTCTCTATAACTGTGAAAAGGGCCAAGTTCCACATTTTCCCAGGACACCTTCTCCCAGGCTAAAACTACAACATGGATCCTAGAAGGGACTACATTTCCCAGCAACCCTACTCTCCTGTAACTCAGATAGAGGCCAGCTGTGAACTGTGTTATATCCTTGGGGGCAGCCGGTTTAGGAAGAAATCACTTGAGGCCAGACAGCAGACAGCTAACAAAACTACCATTTATTTACACACACAGAGCTCACCTAACCTGCCAAGTTAGGCTATCCCCTAATAATCTAATTCAGTTGCCATGGGAACAAAAACCATGATAACCAGATACACAACATATTCTTCCCCCCCTAATAAGAACATCCCCTAAATAAAACACACACTAGACTAGAGAAGGTGGGTAGACTGCCTCCATTCCCGGCTAAACCCTGGGGATTATTTTGCCCCATAACTGTGGCTTCGCCCTAGCTAAAGAGCCAGCCAATGAGGAGGCCTTCTGTCTCTAGGTGGATTACGGCGAACTCCTGGTGTTGTTGCACCCGAAAGTACCATGGGCTCAGGGTCCGCAGCACGAACAGGTGAGGAGGTGGTATCAGCTCATGCTGGGCAAAGGGGTATCTCAGCTGCCGGCAGTAATGCAGGAGAACAGTCAGAAACAGGTGATTCGTGATTCGGTGTCTCACCAGAAAAAGTGAAGTCAGACCACTCAACTGCAGATGTGTCCTGAGGACTGGCATGACCTGGCAACAGCTGATCTACATGTCGCCTCCAGGTAAGATTCTCTGCAGTCCGGACTGTGTAGGAAACAGGTCCTGTTTGAGTGATGATCGTGGCAGGGACCCATTTAGCTCTGGAAGTATAATTCCGAGCCAAAACTGGCTGTCCTGGTCTAAAGGTTCGGTCTTTTGCTCTGGGTGCCCATCTGATGACTTGATATTGCTGCTGAGGTTGCACAATTTGTCAGGGTTCAGAAGGTTTCAGCAGATCAAAGCAAGTGCACAGCTGTCGTCCTATCATTAGAAAGACCGGGGATGCCTGGGTCGTAGCATGAGGTGTGTTTCTGTAGGAAAGTAAGAAGGTATCCAGATGCTTTTGAATGGAGTGTTGTCCCCTTGCTGATTTCAAAGCGTGTTTCATTGTCTGCACAAATCTTTCAGCTAATCCACTGGTGGATGGATGCGGTGCTGACATGATGTGGTGTATCCCATTTGCCTTCATAAAATTTTGAAACTCCTGAGAGACAAACTGCGGCCCATTGTCGCTCACAAGTTGTTCTGGCAGACCGAAACAACTAAAGAGTCCCCATACTTTTTGGATAGTACTCTCTGCAGTAGTGGACTGCATTATAGAGACTTCTGGCCATTTAGAATGGGCATCTACTGCCACCAAGAACATGCTTTCTTCAAGGGGGCCAGCGAAGTCAATGTGAATACGTTGCCATGGGTTTTCAGGCCAGTCCCATGGGTGTAGGGGCGCTCACTGGGGTGCATTCCTCACACCCTGACATGACATACAAGCGTTTGCCTTCTCTTCAATAGCACTGTCCAATCCAGGCCACCAAAAATAGCTTCGTGCAATTTCCTTCATGCGCACTATTCCACAGTGACTGGAATGTAGCTGTTCTAACATCTGTGATCTCAGTGGTGGTGGAATAATGACACGTCTCCCCCACAACAAACAACCAGATTGGACCGATAACTCCGTCCCCCTGGACATGTAGGTAACAAGGTCGGGGGAGATCAGAGAGATTTGTCGAGATTTTCGATGCATCACCAGGTCCATAACTTGGGACAATACTAGGTCAACGCGAGTTGCCTTCTTTATCTGAGTAGCAGTGATGGGTGTATTCTCTACCTGTTCAAAGTAGAAGATTTCCTTTTGGGCACCTTCTTGATGTTTGACCAGCAAAGGCAACCTGGAGAGGCCATCTGCATTGCCATGCAGAGTGGATTTCCAATATTTGATTTCATATGTGTGTGCTGAAAGTAACAATGCCCGACGTTGCATACGACTAGCAACTAATGGGGGAATGCCTGTGTAGGGTCCAAAAATTGACGTCAGAGGTCGATGGTCTGTGAGAAGAGTAAACTTTTGCCCAAACAGGTACTGATGAAACTTCCGAATTCCAAAAACAATTCCTAATGCCTCACGTTCAATTTGGGCGTAGTTAGTTTCTGCTTTGCTAAGAGTGCGTGAAGCAAAAGCAATAGGTCTCTCTTCTCCTGAAGGCATAATATGTGACACGACTGCTCCCACTCCATAAGGGGAGGCATCGCAGGCCAATTGTAGGAGTAAGGATGGATCAAAGTGCGTTAGAACTTCAGAATTTAGCAATGCATCCTTAGCTTTGTTAAATGCAACATCACAGGCTTCAGTCCACTTCTAGGCCTTGTTTTGCCCAAGGAGCTCATGAAGTGGTTTTAGCAGTGTGGCTAACTGTGAGATGAACTTTCCATAATAGTTCAGTAGTCCTAGAAACGAGTGCAGCTGGCTTACATTTCGAGGTGAGGGAGCCTCCACAATAGCTTTAACTTTTGCAGGGGCCTTATGAAGACCTGCAGAATCAATGATGTGTCCCAAATATTCAACAGAGGGCTTGAAGAATTCACACTTGTCTTTGCGAACTCGTAGGCCATACTCTTCCAGTCTTTGTAGGGTAGCCTCTAAATCCTTTAAGTGACCCTCTTCATTCCTTCCAGTGACCAGGATATCATCCAGATAGCACTGAACTCCTGAAAAGCCACACAACATTTGGTTCATAGCCCTCTGGAACAGGGCAGGAGCAGACATTATTCCGAAGGGTAGGCAACAGTATCGATAAAGCCCCTTATGAGTCACAATAGTCAACAGCTCTTGGGACTTTTCATCGACATGCATCTGTAAATATGCTTGACTCAGATCAATCTTACTGAACTTTTGTCCTCCAGCCAGGCCTGCGAAGAGGTCATCGATGCGGGGAAGCGAGTATTGCTCTGCACACAACACTGGGTTGACAGTGACTTTAAAATCACCACAAATCCGGAAGGAGCCATCTTTCTTCACTATTGGGACGATAGGAGTGGCCCATGAGCTATGGGTAACTGGTATTAGGACTCCATTGGTAACCAGGCGCTCCAGGTCTGCTTCAGCTTTTGGCCTGATGGCATATGGCACAGTTCGGGCTTTCAGATATTTTGGTGGACAGTCAGGTTTAATGTTCAATGTCACAGTGATTCCCTTCATACTTCCCAAATCATCTCCAAAAACAGCAGCATGTTTCCTTAATATAGGGGTTAGACTGGTTTCTTCTTTAGTCATCCGGTGCACTTCTGCCCAGTTCAGCTGAATCTTCCCAAGCCAAGACCTACCCATTAAGGCTAGGTAGTTACCTCTCACCACAAACAGTGGCAATTTAGCAGACTGTCCATTGAGCTCCACCTTAACATCAGTAGTGCCCAGCATAGGCACAGCTTCTCCCGTATACGTCTTCAGAACAGTTTTTGTTGCCTTAAGCGGAAGATGCTGTAGCTTTTCTTTATACACAGTCTCGGAGACCAGCGAGACGGCTGCACCGGTGTCCAGTTCCATGCGTATAGGTTTGCCATCCAACAACGGGGTTACCCAGTATTCATGTGAGCCCACTGCCAAGGACAAAACATGCAGTGGCACTTCCGCTTGCGATGAGGTGTCACCTTAATCATCCTGGATCTGCTCTAGGGTATGCAGGGTTCCTCTTTTTGTTGGCCAGACCACAGGCCTCTTTTTCTTTTGTTTACAGGCACACTCAATGTGTCCCTTTTTGCCACAGTGTCGACACACCAGGTCCTTACACTAGCATTCTGATGCCTGGTGACCTGGCTTACCACAGCGGTAACATTCTTGACTCTGCACAGTTTTGTGGGTAGGTTCTTGTGACACTTCTTGCACCCTAGGGGATGCACCGATGTATTGCGCCTCCCTTGTAGCCAGTTCCATGGAGACAGCAATATCAACCGCCTTCTGTAATGTAAGCTGAGCCTCTGTCAGTAGGCGCTTCCGTATAGCTTCACTGTACAGGCCACACACTAACCTGTCACGCAGGGCATCATTTAACATCTCTTTAAATTCACAGTGTTCTGCTAGCTTTTTTAAAATTGCTACAAATTGTACAACTGTTTCATCTTCTTTTTGGTCTCTTTTGTGGAACCGATATCTTTCAGCAATTACCAGTGGTTTTGGGGAAAAATGGGACCCCAGGATTTCCACAAGGTCACTGTAAGATTTAGTCTCAAGCTTAACAGGGTGTAGTAAGCTGCATAGCAGGGAGTAGGTTTTAGCCCCTACAACACTTAAGAATATTGGCACCTTCTTCGCTTCTGTAATGTCATTTGCTATAACAAAAAGCTCAGAACGCTCAGTATACACATGCAACTGCTCTATATTCTCATCAAAAGGTTCCAGTGGCCTGATCAGAGTAGCCATGATTTTTAGTTTCACTTTCACAGTCAATGCAAACAAGCAGTTTTTTTGTTTGTTTGTTTTTTTACTTTGACTTCTACTTCCTTCTGTTACTGGAGCAGCACTGGAATCCCATCCTCGTCGCCACTTGTTATATCCTTGGGCGCAGCCGGTTTAGGAAGAAATCACTTGAGGCCAGACAGCAGACAGCTAACAAAACTACCATTTATTTACACACACAGAACTCACCTAACCTGCTGAACAGGCTAGGCTATCCCCTAATAATCTAACTCAGTTGCCATGGAAACAAAAACCATGACAACCAAATACACAACAAACTGCCCCAACCAGACTTCTCTTCCTATTTAGCAGAGTTCCAGCCAAGGCAATTCATTGAACTATGGCCTCAGACCCTAAAACCAGTCACCAGCCTGGGCTTCTTTTCAAAATCCTAACTGCTTTCGTGAGACTGTTCTCCCTCCTTCACTGTGTCCCTGCTAATATTCCCTCACATTTTAAAGAGGAAAAGCTGGAACATGGAGCACTGGTACAGGAGTTTTCTTCAACAGCATTAAAAGGCCAGTACACCTGATTACAACCAGAAATATGGCAAGGACAGCTTTTCCCAAAGTCATTTCCCACAATCTCTGTCATTTCCATTTTTGATCCCAACCTAAAGAAAGAAGTGCAGAAACGGGCAAAAAAAAAAGTGAACTTTATTAAAATTTTTAAAAGATTCAAGCGTAAGGGCTAGAGAAGATTTACCTCATTTTATTTTAATTAGCTTGCAAGGCCCTGCTCACTGTTTATACAAAATCTCCCCCTTTTTTCAGAAAAAGGCAATGTTTTATATTGATTCTCAAGTGGGAGTGCAAAAAGGCCAAATATTGGTTCTCAGAAACAAAATGGACAAATCCCCTCAAATCTACCACATTTTGCTCCCTGTTCTAGTCTCATAAACCTTATCATTGTTGGTAGCCAGTCATATTTGCTTGGAATAATTATTGTAACCAACCTCTTTACAGGGAGCCAGTGCAAGTGCTGTCTGCACAATGTTTGGTAGTGTGCTGTGTATACCATATGCTCAGAGGTGAGTTCTGTAGGTGCACAAGCACTAGCTCTCACTGGGTTCCCATAAACACTCACAGAGGCTGATGAAGAACAGAGGATTATTTTAATAGGAGGTGGAGAGGTATGACACTCGGTGCCTCGGGGGAACGCCCTACACCCCCGTGTTCACCTTTATAAAATGATTGTGTGGTATCCAATGCAAAGTTTGTCATGTTGGGTGTCTTCAGAAGGCTCATGATGCACTGAGCATTGTTGTTACAGTAATGTTATAGGTTATAATTTCATGTATGTAGTTATGAGGTTGAAAATGTATCCTCATGCTTAAAATAAGCCCAGGCAAAAACTCTCCAAGAGCAGAGAAGCAGTTCACACCTCATCAGGGCATGAATGGGACAAACCCAACCCAGCCTCAGAGGAACAAAGGATACTGGCCTAGGCAGTAGCAAAATAATCTGTTGGACTCTCCAGCGATTCACCTCCCTTCCTTTCATCAGTTTGGAACTGCTTACCTGACTCTAAAGGGAGTGGGGGGGCACGCAAAGCCAAGAAGGAAGAAAGGACATGATAAAAGGAGAGACATCTGCCATGCTCCCTCTCTCTTCCACCTACTTCTACAGACACCACACCAAGCGACTGAAGCACTGATCAAAGGGGAGAGCCTGGCTGAAGAGCAGCCAGCCAGCCTGTGGTGAGAAGCATCTAAGTCTGTAAGGGCACTGAAAGTGTTAAGATCAGCTTAGAATGTGTTTTGCTTTTATTTCATTTGACCAAATCTGACTTGTTATATCTTGACTTATAATCACTTAAAGTCTATCTTTATAGTTAATAAATCTGTTTGTTTATTCTACCTGAAGCAGTGCATTTGGTTTGCAGTGTGTCAGAGATTCTCCTTGTGATAAATTGATGAACTCATATAAGCTTGCAGCATCCAGCAGGCATAACTGGACACTGCAAGGCGGAGATTCCTAGGCTTGTGTGTGGGACCAGAGATATTGGCTAGTGTCATTCAGTTTCAAGTAGCTAGGAGCAGCTTACATACCAAAGGCTGTGTGTGACCAGCCCAGGAGTGGGGGTTCTCACAGCAGAGCAAGATAAGACTGGCTTCCAGAGTCAAGAATTGGAGTAATCTAGCAGATCACCAGTTCAGATAACACCAGAGGGTAACATCACAGGAGGTAGAAATAAACACTGCAGTTACCCTAGACACAATTGCTTTAAGCTGTAAAAGATGAACCAGCAGTTCCTAACTCAGCCCCTATGCGCAGTCGCCCTGGGGTATGAAGCTGGTGCTCCACAGGCCTACTGCCAGGGATACTCACTTTGACCACCCCTCTCCCAGAGACAATCACACTGGAAGATCCCACCTAGAGTCCAGTTCTTTTTGGTCAGAACTTGTAGCTTAATTCAGGCTCCACCGCATGGTTTCCCTAGCTGAAGTCCACTCCTGGCTGTCCCACCTGCCAGAACTAACACGGTCTTCCTTGCCAGCAAAAGGTTGTTTCTCAGTTTTTGAGCTGCCCAGCATTTTCTATGGCCTCCTTCTCAACCACAGCCGCAGGTTCCCTCCTGAGCCAACTCCCCTCTGAAGATATGTCTACACTGCATACTCCTTACAGCAGCATGTAGAGTACAGGCACTGCATGCTCAGCTAAAATAGGTATAAGTAGCAGTGTAGGAAATGAGGTACTTCTTAGGCAAATAAAGACATGCCTGAACCCTGGGGTTTGTACCCTACATGGCTCTCTACAGGCCCAAGCCCATGTCCCACTGCCTCACCACTGCTGGATCCTTTCCCTGCCACAAGAAAAGGCTCTAGCAGCAGGGAAGGGCTCTGGCATGGGAAGACAGTAGGGAAAGGCTTTGGCAGCTCTCCACTGCCTGGACCCTTTCATTGACACACGTAGCTACACGCCACAGTATGGATGCTTTTCACTGTGGCATGTAACTACATGTAAATTACATGCTGCTGTCATTGGTGTGCAGCGTAAACATAGCTGGACATCACCTTTTTCTATGCTGGGAAGATTATGCCATTTGATGGTTGAATATTGCAGAGGGAGTTAGAGCACTGGCCAGCAATGAGACAGCAGGTGATTCATTATGATTAGAGAATTAAATGTCATGGGAAATACTTTTTGTTCTTTTAAATCACATTGATAAAACTGTGTTCATAACATAGATCTCAAAATCACAAAATTCTAGCTTGATGAAAGCCAGAAGGATGTGCTAAGTGAATGAACTGAGTCATTTTTTTGCCTCAAATGGAAGAGTTTTTGCCATCTGTATTTACAGCCTACCTACCTAGGGCCATGTCAGATCTATAAAAGTGAGGTGTTGAGCCAAAGTTTCATTTTTCTGCAGTCAAACGAAATGGTCTATTTAAGAGAGCAGAATAGTACAATAGAATAAACAAAAACAGCTCAGATAGCTCTAACTTTTCGTGTGTAGTAATAGCACAATAGTTAAGGATATTAAATTGATTTACTAAATGTTAGCCTACTCAGAGTCATTAATTAATAGTTATTTTCAGTGTGCTGAATCTACGAGATATGCCATCTTGGAGAGAAAGATTCACCACGTTTCAAGATTCAGTAAAATGTCTGTGTTGAATAAAATTTATATATGACAAGAGCTTGTACAGGACATGTGCTGCATCTTATTGCAGCCTTATTAGCTGTGAGTAGAAACAGAAGCACAGAGGATTCCAATCCTGCAGTAATGAGAATGCTACTTCTAAATTACCCTTCTCTAGTAGCAGGAGTAAGACCAAAGAGATGAGTGTGTAGTTAAGTGACTCATTTACGCCAATTTCTTCTTCCAGACACTTAAATTCACTGACCACACTCTGCTCCTTTTTATCTTGTGCATAACAAGGGGTTGTATAGATTTATTTCTGCTCTGTGTAGAAGACCATACATAGGTATTAACCTTATTTATACTTAGAGATGAGAATTTTTTGCAGAAAGGTTACTTAATTAATTTAGCCTGACTTTCTGCTCATAAATTGTCAGTGAGTAGCTTTCAACTTTCTCTAATATTTACTCAATGCAATTCTCCTAATAATGTCTAAAAATAATTCTTGGTCTGTGCAATTTTTTGTTCATTGTAAATTTCAAATACCTGAAATTCAATCTCTGTTGATTGGTTAGCTTTGGCTGGATATCCAGCTCAGTTTTATTTCTGTTCTTTCATTGGAAAAGTGTAACTGTTAGTAGTCTCATCTGAACTTAATTCTCACCTAGGAGTTGGGAATTCATTTTCCTTGAATATTTCCTTATGTTTTCTCAGAACTTAATGTGTCTATTTCCAGATAGTAAATTAATTTGCAAAAAATATTTGCAGAAAGCAAACATGAGACAGGCACCACAGCAAGAAAACCAAATTCCATTTTTCATCTGAGCAAATATTTACAAGGGGGAAAAAAAAGAGGTATTTGCCCATCTCTGCTTGTGCATTACCACTGCTAACACTTATAATGAAACACAGAAATCTTCTATACCTTGCTTCAGAGTACTGTCAACTGCTAACATTAAAAATCCATTAGTAAGGCCCCCCTAATATTCATAAGATTGACTTAAAAATCATAAGATTTAAAAAATAATTAAAATCTTGATTTGCCATTTGTATTTTGTGCTTTTTGGGTGTCAGGTGGTTACATTTTCTAACCTTTCTCTACAATGATGAGGGCTACAACTTAGGGCTTTTCCACCCAAAGACTTGGTTTGCAGCAAGCTGAGATGTAAATCTATCCCATACTACCCTGCAGCACACTAATAGTTCCCTAGCGTGCTTTAATTTATTTCCTTTTCAAATAGGAATAGATCAAAGCACACTACAAACATTTTCCATGGAGCAAGATGTACACTTAAATACAGCAAGCTAGTGTGAGGTAGATTTACAGCCCAGCATGCCACAAACTGTGTAGACAAGCCCTTACTTTTTTAAAATAAAACCTGAACCTCTCAAGTAATCACATCTTTCCAGGAGCTGGGGCTTGAAACATCAAATATCATGAGACACTTAATAAAATCATAAGAGTTAGCGACACTGTGCAAACCAATGACCTGCAATATCAATCTCTTTAGGACAGTCACTTGAAAGTTACTGCTATAATAATTTGAGTCTAATTTTTGAAGTATGTTTACTCTTTACCTTCTTTTTAAAAAGAAATTAGCACTGGATCCTGCTTCTTGACATAAGTAGATGCAGAATCAGCCATTTTAAACACGGATAAATGAACTATACAATCCTTCTATACCCAGTGTCTCTTAACACACTGTTACAAAACTGATGAGTGCATGCTGCTGGACATTCGCTAGGCAGCTGTACTGGACCCAAACCCTGTGGTCCCATGTAATCTGTTGGCTTGGTGGGACTGGGCAAAGTTAAGGCACTGTCTGGCTCTGGGCCTCTAGGCATACACCCCTCTTAGTAGTAGGGACCTGCAGTCCAATTGCCAAGGCCCTGATGCTAGCTCTGGATCACCCACACCTCCCCAGGGACTGCTGCATGCTCCCAGAGCCCACCAAGGCAGTGGACCCTCTGGTTTACTGGTTTCATCTTCAGGGGATGCATGACAGCGTAAGCAAACAACATACCAGCTCTGCAAAAGGACTGCTAAACACACACACTTAACTCAGAAAAAGCATAAGAGACTTGCAGGTCCATGCAAAAATAATAAATGTTATTCTGAGAGGTACCTTTGACTACATTAATCACAAACCTCTTTGAGACTGGTTATGAACACACTGTTCAATTAATATAACTGTCAGGATGCTTTAATCACAAGACCCTCACCCAAGACAAAAGGAGGCTGTGAATCTGCCCAGAAGTTTTGGACTGAGTGGGCAGAGAACTTTTGCTGAGGTTTGTGGGTAGGGTGTGTGGATGTGTGAGAGAGAGAGAGAGATTGAAACTGTGAAAGACTCAGAGGAGGAAGAAAAGCCAAGCAGCAGCCTGCAAGTATAGTGTGCCCCTGGGAAAAGCTAGAGAGAGCTTTTGGGTCTGGTGTTGGCTAAAAAGGCTTGGGGTTGTAAGCTAAGAAACTGCTCCTTTTGTTCTTGTTTCCTCCTGCATTCAGAGAAGCGGAATCTTGTGTCTTGTAAATAAACAAAAGAACATACCAGGCTCTAGCAATTTCTACTTCCAACTGGAACATTCCCAGGGCCCTGAAGCTTGGGTGGAAAAGAGGTAACATAACTTCACACAAAAACCTTCCCTCCACTGTCATTACCACTCCAAGAGCTCTTTGAATTTTGGTCAATCTAAAATAGGGTACCTAGATATCCTGATTTTATAGAGACAGTCCCAATTTTGGGGTCTTTTTCTTATAGAGGCTCCTATTACCCCACACCTCCTGTCCCAATTTTTCACATTTGCTCTCTGGTCACCCTAATCCAAGACCCTCCTGTCCTTCTGCCCAGTTTTGACTTATTGTTCTGGTTGGTGAGAGAACTGCTAAGAGTAGATCATGTCTTTTTGTAACTTCCAGGTCTCTCTCTCATGGAACCCTCCTGGTCAGCCTCAAAGCCCCCTTCAGGTGATCAAGGATCCTCATCAAGCAATTCTTTGCTTGGTTGCTACCCAACTGAAGACCAGACTCAAAAAAAATTATTTCTTGCAGCTTGACACCCTCTTTATCATACCTATTGTATTGCAAGGGAAAAGTCATTCAATGTTAATGACTTTTTGATTGTCCTGTAGTGGCTTCTAGACAGGGTTCATGAGATGCATGACCAGTTTTTGCTAGCAAATGGTTGATTCAATACTCACTGAAGTTTAGAGTTATACACAGAGTTTATAAAATCTGCCAGAATTCACAAGTTGTACATACATTCTCCAAACTGCACACATGCACAATTGAAAAAGAAACTGATAGGTCTGGACAATAACCCCAGATCCAAATACTCTGGAACTTTATGGTAATTCAGAGTTAGATTTGATCTTGAGGGCTGATACCCTATTTCTAAAGTGGGCCAAAACTCTGTATCTGAACATATCTCAATAATGAGAAGATTTGGATAGGGATCTGAATGATACAGCTTTGGCTCATGTCTAACAAACACCCATAATGACAGTCTGTCCATCTCTGGATAAAATAAATTGCAGGTCTAAATGGCATACTGTTTTATACGGCAAATACCAAAATACAATATTTGTAAGTTAGGATTTTTTAAAGCATTGGCTATTGTAATATTTGTATCCAGATTATGCTACATGGTATTAGAAAGAATACAACTTGTTTGTATAGTCATAAGTGTTCTACATGTAAGACTATTAGAAAACTGTTTGTAGACCGTATAGTTCGGTATGGGTCAGTTAAAGCATTAGATGAAAATTTAGATCACTTCTTACTTTATCTGAACTAGTTAACTCATCCTCCTTCACAACCCATTTTTGGCTTGCTATTCAAACTATGACCTGAAATCAATAATCTCTACAACATTGAAGGAAACCCAGAACAACATATTAAAAGCTCCTACCATCAACTCTGCCCTCTGCAATCAACACAGACACTGAGAGAGTCTTAAATGTAAAGACTGAGGAAGGCTAGAGATAAAGAGTTAAATTACCTAGAAAAATTTTAGAACAAGACTAAATAAAAAAAAAACTGTTAGGAATGCAGGGCATGTATAAGATTTATTTAAAAATAAAAGAAGTTGGCACTTTTAGAGGCTTCTTCCTATGCTTTGCTGAAATGGAAATACTTAACTTGATTAGCTGAATACAGTTTACATTTCAAAGAGCCACATGAGACTAAATATGACATTAGAAATGATTTCTAAACCACAAAATGAGCATGTACAAACTTTTTGTTTGTAATTAACATTGAAAAGGCATAATTTCATTTGCCATTCATCTCTGAGATTTCTGTTTAAACCCACTTTGAAGTCTCAAGTAAAATGGGTTAAACTGTAGGACTATAGGGTTCCAAATCATAATAGCAAGAAGGACTGAACAGAGGACTATTCTCTCAGGATGGACCTCATCTGAGTAAGGAGGGAAATAGACTTCTAGGATGGAGGCTGGCACAACTGATTAAGAGAGCTTTAAACTAGGAATTTGGGGGAGATGGTTGGGAGATGTCCAGGTAATCTCCACACTGGAATTTAACATTGAGAGGGAAGAAAACAAAGTAAGAAAGGATACAGCTGTGGGTAGGAGAATGGACATAAAGAGGATGGGTAGTGTAGATACCGGTCTAATAGGTGATACTGGTGGTAGAATGTCTGTGCCTAATCAGGTAAAGAATGACAGTGAAGCCAAACGGCAAAAATTAAGATGTTCGTACGCTAATGCGAGAAGCCTAGGTAACAAAATGGATGAACTAGAGCTACTGGTGCAGGAAGTGAAACCAGATATTATAGGGATAACAGAAACATGGTGGAATAGTAGTCATGACTGGAGTACAGGTATTGAAGGCTATGTGCTGTTTAGGAAAGACAGAAATAAAGGCAAAGGTTGTGGAGTAGCATTGTATATCAATGATGAGGTAGACTGTAAAGAAATAAGAAGTGATGGAATGGATAAGGCAGAGTCTGTCTGGGCAAAAATCACATTGGGAAAGAAAGCGACTAGAGCCTGCCCTGGGATAGTGCTTGGGGTGTGCTATAGACCGCCGGGATCCGATTTGCGTATGGATAGAGACCTCTTTAATATTTTAATGAAGTAAACACTAATGGGAATTGTGTGAACATGGGAGATTTTAACTTCCCAGATACAGACTGGAGGACAAGTGCTAGTAATAATGATAGGGCTCAGATTTTCCTGGATGTGATAGCTAATGGATTCCTTCATCAAGCAGTTGAAGAAGCAACAAGAGGGGATGACGTTTTAGATTTAGTTTTGGTGAGTAGTGAGGACCTCATAGAAGAAGTGGTAGTAGGGGACAACCTTGGTTCGAGTGATCATGAGCTAATTCAGTTCAAACTAGATGGAAGGATAAACAAAAATAGATCTGGGACTACGGTTTTTGATTTCAAAAGGGCTAACTTTAAAGAATTAAATAAATTAGTTAGGGAAGTGGATTAAATTGAACTCGTGGATCTAAAGGCTGAGGAGGCCTGGAATTACTTCAAGTCAAAGTTGCAGAAACTATCAGAAGCCTGCATCCCAAGAAAGGGAAAAAATTCATAGGCAGGAGGTGTAGACCAAGCTGGATGAGCAAGAATCTCAAAGAGGTGATTAAGAAAAAGCAGAAAGCCTACAAAAGTGGAAGATGGGAAGATTAGCAAGGAAAGCTACCTTATTGAGGTCAGAACATTTAGTGATAAAGTGAGAAAGGCTAAATGCTATGTAGAGTTGGACCTTGCAAAGGGAATTAAAACCAATAGTAAAAGCTTCTATAGCCATATAAATAAGAAGAAAACAAAGAAGGAAGAAGTGGGACCGCTAAACACTGAGGATGGAGTGGAGGTTAAGGATAATCTAGTCATGGCCCAATAGCTAAACAAATACTTTGCCTCAGTCTTTAATGAAGCTAATGAGGATCTTAGGGATAATGGTAGGATGACAAATGGGAATGAGGATATGAAGGTAGATATTACCACATCCGAGGCAGAAGCCAAACTTGAACAGCTTAATGGGACTAAATCGGGGGGCCCAGATAATCTTCATCCAAGAATATTAAAGGAACTGGCAAATGAAATTGCAAGCCCATTAGCAATAATTTTTAATGAATCTGTAAACTCAGGGGTTGTACCGTATGACTGGAGAATTGCTAACATAGTTCCTATTTTTAAGAAAGGGGAAAAAGGTGATCTGGGTAACTGTAGGCCTGTTAGTTTGACATCTGTAGTATTCAAGGCTGTGGAAAAAATTTTGAAGGAGAAAGTAGTTAAGGACATTGAGGTTAATGGTAATTGGGACAAAATACAACATGGTTTTACAAAAGGTAGATCGTGCCAAACCAACCTGAGCTCCTTCTTTGAGAAGGTAACAGATTTTTTAGACAAAGGAAATGCAGTGGATCTAATTTACCTCAATTTCAGTAAGGCATTTGATACAGTTCCACATGGGGAATTATTAGCTAAATTGGAAAAGATGGGGATCAATATGAAAATTGAAAGATGGATAAGGAACTGGTTAAAGGGGAAACTACAAAGGGTCAGACTGAAAGGTGAGCTGTCAGGCTGGAAGGAGATTACTAGTGGAGTTCCTCAGGGATCAGTTTTGGAACCAATCTTATTTAATCTTTTTATTACTGATCTTGGCACAAAAAGTGGGAATGTGCTAATAAAATTTGCGGATGACACAAAGCTGGGAGGTAGTGCCAATACCTAGAAGGACTGGGATGTCATACAGGAAGATCTGGATGACCTTGTAAACTGGAGTAATAGTAATAGAATGAAATTTAATAGTGAAAAGTGCAAGGTTTTAGGTATTAATAACAAGAATTTTTGTTATAAATTGGGGATGGATCAGTTGGAAGTAACAGAGGAGGAGGAGGACCTCAGAGTATTGGTTGATCACAGAATGACAATGAGCTGCCAACGTGATATGGCCATGAAAAAAGCTAATGTGGTCTTGGGATGCATCAGGTGAGGAGGTATTTCCAGTAAAGATAAGGAGGTTTTAGTACCCTTAAACAAGGCACTGGTGAGACCTCATCTGGAATATTGTGTGCAGTTCTGGTCTCCCATGTTTAAGAAGGATGAATTCAAACTGGAACAGGTACAGAGAAAGGCTACTAGGATGATCCGAGGAATGGAAAACCTGTCTTATGAAAGGAAACTCAAAGAGCTTGGCTTGTTTAGCCTAACCAAAAGAAGGCTGAGGGGAGATATGATTGCTCTCTATAAATATATCAGAGGGATAAATATCAGGGAGGGAGAGGAATTATTTAAGCTCAGTACCAATGTGGACATAAGAACAAATGGATATAAGCTGGATGTTAGGAAATTTAGACTTGAAATTAGACAAAGGTTTCTAACAATTGGAGGACTGAAGTTCTGGAACAGCCTTCCAAGGGGAGTAGTGGGGGCAAAAGACATATCTGGCTTCAAGACTAAGCTTGATAAGTTTATGGAGGGGATGGTATGATGAGATAGCCTACATTTTGGCAATTAATTGATCTTTGATTATTAGCAGTAAATATGCTCAATGGCCTGTGATAGGATGTTAGATGGGGTTGGATCTAAGTTACCCAGAGAATTCTTTCCTGGGTGCTGGCTGGTGAGTCTTGTCCACACACTCAGGATTTAGCTGATCGCCATATTTGGGGTCGGGAAGGAATTTTCCTCCAGGGCAGATTGGCAGAGGCCCTGGAGGTTTTTCACCTTCCTCTGCAGCATGGGGCATGGGTTACTTGTTGGATGATTCTCTGCACCTTGAGGTCTTTAAACCACAATTTGAGGACTTCAATAGCTCAGACATAGGTTAGGGGTTTGTTACAGGAGTGGGTGGGTGAGATTCCGTGGCCTGTGTTGTGCAGGAGGTCAGACTAGATGATCATAATGATCCCTTCTGACCTTAAAGTCTAGGAGTCTATGATTGCAGTAGACTAAAGGGATTAAAGTAGTTGCAAAATAAAGTCCTGATCTACGTGCTTAACTGTGCTATTGTGAGTAATCCTGAGGGTCTCATGGTAGTAAAGTTAAACATCGTGCATTAGTGTTTGCAGGATTGGGGCTGAACTGAAATCAGTTCAAGCTGCAAAATTCAGAGCCAGATTTTGAACACATCAGGTATTGAGATCTGGGATATTTTTGTTCCAGCTCATCAACTTGATGATTAGCACAGTATAAATGCTTAGGCTATAACAGCTTGAACAGCACATCTGGGCACAGTTTGGTGAAACAAGATACTTTTTCAGCAGCTTGTTTTGGTGTCTGCAAGGGAGAAAGTGCTTTGACTGAGTGCTGAGTAACATACAGGAGCTAATACAGGAAATGTGTGTAGAAGTTCCACTGGATAACCACTACCAAAGCACAATTTGCTAAGGGTGACTCCCTTAGAGGTAACAGTAACTAAGGACTCCAAAAGGGCAGGCTTGAGAAATACTGTATGAGGAAACTGGCTAAGTGCAGCCAGAAGGGTAAAGTAAAATACCTATGAATCATAGAATCAGCTTGGAGCCTATTTAAGAACAGTACTTAAGAGGTAAGAGCTAAAAAGAAACAAATCATTTTCTGAACTGGTCCATAAAGAACATATATATGCTCTCAGAAGAATAGGTTCTAAATTAGCTGATTCATAAACTAAATAAAATCAATGGGGCTATTCATGATAATAAGCACTACACCTGGTAGCAAATGTTTGCAGGATCAGGCCCTTAAATTCTTGAATCATTTCTTTGTATCTCTTATCTTTCAAAAAGATAAGGGTGAATTAGACCCCATCAAATTTCAGGGAAGTTCAGACCAAGATTCAAACCTCTTAGCTCTGCTTCATCTCTATTTAAAAACCACTACAATTCAAAATAATAAAAACTATCCAGATAATTAGAAGACTTTATTCTCCTGTCCTGTTAAGTGGGCAAATTTCACAAGCATGTAAAAATATTTAACAATTAAAATTGTGTCTCACCTTCAGTCACATTTTTATGAAATCCACCACTGTGACACAAATTAAACATTTCAATTATTTGCTGCTTTAGGAACTCTGGTAGGAATTTGTCATCTTAGGCCTTAAAGCCCAATTCATTTGTCATCCTATGACCTTCAACAAAACTATACTAAGTAAGTTTGTGGAGTGGTTCCCAAGATAAACAAAGATAAAGCAGCAAAAGAACATTGCAGTTGTCTCTCATGATTTTTTTTTTGTTTGAGATCATGTCTCTTCTGTCTTGAAAGATAAGAAAAATGCATGAAAAAGGCAAAAAAAAAAAAAGAGATGTCTTCTCAGCAAGATCTATCCAAATAAAACACCTTTTGTGTCCTTATGCTGCCTCTTGGTGTTTTGTTTACACACTGCTATCAATAATAAAAGTCAAGAGAAATGGAGATTAAAGACTGGAGGAAGTTAAAACAGAGTTTAATCAAAATATTTAGGTTGTTTATCTCTACCTTATTAAGGATGAGGTATTTTTTCCCTTCAGTTGTATTGATTACTTTCGAGTAAACTAGAAGCCAGAAAAACTGAATAAATATTTTTAATGGTGGTGTTGAAACAGACAGAGGTGCAATCAATCAGTCATTTGAAGGTGACCTTTTCTGTAAAAAAAAATAAAAATAAATCAATAACTCACCCACCTTCTGCCAATACTCATCCAAAGCTAAGTTTGCGCAGGTTTTGCTGCAAATAAATCTTAAGTAAAGGTCTTTAATTACAAATAGTCATTGAACAACTTGAAAAACTAGGGAACTGTGCTATCAGTTATCTGAACCTGAAACATCAAAACAACAAGCTTCCATCTTCCAATTTTTTGTGTATTATCAAATTGGGGCAGCTGTGTGTAAAATGTCTTAGACAGCAGGGCCTCAGAATTTTAACAATAATATTCAGAGGGATAGTTTGGAAAGCAGATAATTTCTTTCCCCTCCTAACACATGGAGGTATAAATATCAGTCTCATGCTTCTAGTGGTTGCACTAGTGATCTGTCCACATTACTCCTCTCAGTTGGGCTAAATCTGTCTACACCAAAGCTCACCTGTAGTAAACCCACAAGCAGCAGAGAGATCATTAACACTGACAGGACTATCAGCTACTTAACTTCAGTTTTTACTAGAGCTGAATTGAAAAGGCAATGCTCAGATCTGGGTTAGTTTAGAGTTTGGGTTTGAGGCTGAAGCAGGGCTAAGCTTCAGATTAGATACTGCTAAACTCTGGTGAGCTGTTTCTTGTGAATTTTTGGCCCAAGAAACTGAAAACCTCCCTACTTTAGCCATTATTGTGAGATATCCACCATCCTGGGCTAATATCTAGTCTGAAACTGGAAATGAGGGGTGGGGGGGGGGAAGTCTAGTTCCCATTTTGTCTCCAACTATTAAATGAGCAAATTAGATCTGAGAACTTGAATCTGTACTTCCCTCTCAAAATTAAAAGGAGGTTGATTTAAAGCAGCAGTTTTGGCCCATCTCTAATATATAGACTAGTTAAAGTGACAATTTCTTTCCTGCAGAGGGACTCACTAAAGCTATAAACTTTCTTCTCTGTCTGAGCAGTGACGACTAGTGATGTCTCAAAGTGGACAGGCAAAACTATCACCTCAGACCTAGTCTAAAACAGCAGGTAAAAATCATGTTGTATCTGCCTCAGAACAGGTTAGGGAAACCCTGCACTGATGAACCCCAACTGGGGATGAGACATTGAAGTTTTCCAGCCTTGTGCAGTAATTTGCCTGAAAATAATAAGCCCACTGCATTGTTAAAATATGAAGTGAGCTGACATTTCTGTGATCTAAGCATTCCCAAAATATTTATGTTAAACCCTGCTGCAAGTGGCTCAACTTCTGGGATTCATCAGAGCACAGTTTTTCTTTTTCCCCCTTAAAAAAACAGAACAATAAATGGATGGATTACAGCCAAAAGTGTGGGTTTGTGCCATAACATTTCCTTAAGTGTTTAAAAAGGAAACCAGAGATCTTGCCTAAATTAACAGATTCATCTACCCAGAAAATAATATGAATTATGGTCTAGGTCCTCAAAAATATTCAGGTGCCTAATTCCTATTGAAATCAATGGAAATCAGGCAACTAAATACCTTTGGGGGCCTATATGCCTCCCATTGTGGCTGTTTAAGATGAAAGTTCTCCCAGGTTTGATGGGATGGGTTAATTCACTTAATGCTCTAGAGGTTTGGTAAGTGTTACTGGATGGATGATCACACTCCACTGAGTAGCAGCATAATGTCATTCCCTCTCCTCCCTCCCCATACCACTGTACAATACACACATAATTAGCTGAGGTCCAGACAATGCACTTCCACAGGTAAAATAGCAGAAGAAGGAAGTTAACAGTGATATATCTCTTGGGATGTTTCCTTCAAATTTTTCTGTTAATACAAGGATTTCCTCTTTGGGAGAAAGAGGACACTTGGCTCCTATTTACATGGATTTCCAGGTATTCACTCAGGACACCTCTTTGTCTGTGAGGAGGTCCTGTGACTCTGCATCAGATCATAGACCCTTGGTAGCATGATACCAATGAAGTGACTCGTGGAAGGTTCCTCTCCATCTCCTTCCCCAACTCAAGCAGCACAGAGAGCTCCCTTCCTGCAGAGGTCTGTCCTGTGCAGAAGGGGTGCCACTGGGAACTTAATATAGCCTATGGATGTGTTGACTGTCTGGCAGAATCCCCTCAAGTTGCCAGGGAAGAATGCTCCACCCCAGCTAGTCTCTTGCCAACATGTGGATCCCTGGGCCTGCAGAAGAGCCTTCTGTAGGTCCAGCATGGGGGATAAAGTTGGTTCTTCTTACCCTGAAGTGAGAGGCAGACCACAGGCACAAAGCACCCTCTGCTTACAGATCAATGGGGCACAATCTGGCCATGAAAGACCAAAAAATGTCCCTATTTTGGCTTTGTGATTTCTTTACTTTGACTGCTTCACTTGGATATATCTGGTCATGCGACCCACACCTGCCTAGCTTTTCTTTGCTTAAAAACCACCTAACTGCCTGTGTCTCCTGAACAGGTCAATGCAGCTCATTGTAATGGTGCTTTCTTCCTAGCTTTTTTCACATAATCTGTTCTCTTCTGCTGAGACAGGCTTTGTTCTATATTCTTCCTTTTTTGCTGACCGTTTCCTAAGAAATGTGTTAGTATTCTGTCTTGACCGTATGAAGAGTTTTCGGAGATAGATTTTATGCATCTCTCCCACCCCTGCCAAAAAAAAAACATATAAAACATCACTAAGGCCAACATTATGAGGTCCCTTCCTGTCAAGGAAAAATAAGTGCCATGTTCTGTATCTCTTTCCATAAGTATGGGTTAAGACCCAGCATATAGTTTAATAGCCAATACATTCTCTGGCAAAGGACCATCTCCTGCATTAGTAAGAGCATCTACGTAATCTAGTGGCCCTTCCCTCTCTCTTACTTCATTGATCCTAGTCTTTATCCTTTACTTGTGCCAGCGGTAAGAGTCTATTCGAGTTTCAATTAAAAGCTTTATTTTCAGTTTAATATATGTTTCCTTTGAGCAAAAACTGGACACATGAGCCAAGTTTTGAGCCTGATTGCTCCTTCTCATAGCAAATCCTGCAGGATGGGCTAAAAGAGAGTTCCATCCCTGAATTTCCAGAAGGCTGGAGATTGATGCACTACAGAATAGGCCAGGGAGCTGGGTCCCAAGCACTGCAAACATCCAGGAATTTTTCACAAAACCGAGCAACGTAGTTGTACCAATATGGGTCTGTAGTGTAGACCATACCTCAGATTTCACCAACCAAATAGCAAGTGTAAACTCCTCAGGCACTATACTGCCTTAATATGGAGTCACAGACAGTCCCTTTGGGCATTCCAATCTTGCCACCAAGGCAAGTTTGACTCTGATAGATGGTCACTTTACACCAAAGATCACAAAGTATTCTAGTTACTCCCAGTCACAAAGGACCAGTCACTTACCTCAGGTCAATTTGCACCTTAGATCCCACACCAAAGACAATGTTTGTAGCCAATCCTATAGTGAACTAACCAAGGATTTATTAATTAAGAAAATGACTCTCTGCAGCACCAGTGGGGAACCAACACTCATCCCTCCATATTGGTTCTGCCCTATTCATCCCCTGGCCCACTTGCTTCCCAGACATCACTTCTTGAACATACAGAGTCCATGGAAAGGGGGAATGATACCACAGAACTGGTTAACTCCTATCTCTTCAGAATGAAGAAATCTCAGCATTGAGTATCCTCTGTGCACCTAGATCTTGAGGGTATGATTGAGCTCTTTAAAAAAAAACCAATTAAGTTTTCAGTTGCATGCATATAACCCCATTTTATATTGTTTCAAATACCGTATTCTTTTTAAAAAATCAGTTATAGCTGCAAGTCATCATCAATGAAAAAGCTAATTTTGCAAGGCAATTCATTCTTAGACTGGGCTAGTGGCTTTTGCTATCTTGGAAGAGGAAAATGTTTTACATTTAATGCTGCTTTTACAGATCCAGACTAACACGGCTACCCCTCTGATACTTTAATGAGATAGTTGATCTTGGAAAAACAACTAGCAGGTGTGACCAGAGAAGCAGTTACATTTCCTAACATTTCTTATTAGTCACATAATTGATCCATGTACCAAAAGTTTCAGAAGCAGCATTCTCCTTCTACATTCTTGCCCTCCTTGAGCCAATAAAATAATACACAAAATGCCCCCATGGATCTTGTGACATAAGTCTTGTAGACACATTCTATGCAAAATTAGCACCAGGAGAGCATGCATATGAATAATCTAAAAGTGTTTACCCTTTAATTCAACAAATCTACTACTTGCAAGGTAAGTACTGTAAAATAACTATCAAGAATCCTGACTGGATACCTGCCTTGCCAAGGTTATATGATCCAAAAGCACTAGATTTACAAATTCCCTTTTGGCATTATATAACCTAGCATCACTGTCAAGCCTCTGGCATGAAATAACATAATGCTTTGTGACAAGATGTAAGCAACAATACAGTGAAAAGATACTGAATCCTTCAGACATACACAATGTTTTTAGGCAGATATCATCTGACTCCTGAATCCAATCCAAATACAATGGATTGAACTGAAGCAGATACATGCAATATTCAATAATAAGCAGAATCTTCACCTGGATTATTAAATTGGACAATTTTGTGCAGATGGGTTGGACTGGTTCAGAAAAGTGTTAATATTTGGAGAGAGGAAATGGATCTTCTTAGAGGAAGAATTCACTTAATCTCTTTTTGGGAAGAGTAGAGAGGTGTGGATTTATATGATTCATAGAGTTTAATGCCAGAATGGACCAACAGATCATCTAGTCTGACCTCTTGTAATAGCACTGGCCATCAACACCACCCAGCAACCAAATTTAGACCAAAATATTACAGCCCACAGGAGACTAGACTATTATGTGCCAAGGGGAAAGAATAAGAGGGACTGAGATGCACCAGTGCCTGAGGCCCCTACAATGGCAGAGAAATGTTTAAGTGAGATATATGCAGATAATCCCAGCAACTTCCCTGCATCCACACACTGCAGAGAAAGGCAAAAAACAAACAAACCCCAGAGTCACTGCCAATCTGACCAAGGGGAAAATTGCTTCTTAACCCCACATATAGTGATCAGTTAGACCCTAAGCATGTGAGCAAGAACCAGGCAGACACACACTTGAGAGAGAGAATGGCTGGTGCTACCTCAGAGCCCTGTCTGTCCCTGTCCAGTGTTCCATCTCCAGCAGTGGCCATCCATGATGCTCCAGAGAAAAAATATATGTGTGTTCATATAGGGACTCTTCCTGACCCCTTTTGCTGGCTGGCTGAAACCCTGAAACATGAACCCTTAAGAGCACAAGATATAAACCAGAAGTGAGCTGTCAGCCCTAGCCCACACCATCACAAGCAACCCCATCATACAATCACATTCATAAATGTGTCCATCTCTCTCTCTTGAATCTAATTAAGTTGGTTGCCATCCATCATGCCTCTGTTGGTTAGAAACCTTCTCTAATTTTCAGCCTGAAGTTGTTCATGGCGAATTGAGACTTAAGTGGTGGATAGGCCTTGTACTGGTTCTTTTCACAGGGGTGAATTTACTCAGAGTAGAGGAGGACTTGAGATTTCCCACTGCTGTGTAGAAAGAAACTGACAATATTCCACTTGTGACAGGAGCAGGAGAACTACAGTTTGTTACTTTGGATGGAAATGAGACCTGTTTTTTAAAAACTCTCTATTTGTGTTCTGGTTAATGCCATTGCATATCTACTGTTTACTATTGGATCTGAGCACAGTCACCTGTTTGAGATGCTGATTTGCCTAGGGAGATTCCCTTAGTGGTGATTTTCTAACTCTCCATGGGAGGTTTCTCCTTAGACAGATTTGTTTCCAAGAGCCATCTAGGATATGATTTGAGGGGGCTTAACCAAAGAGCCTCTTGGAAAACATAGTTTTAAACTGAATCTAAATCATATGTACTAGGAAAGGGAAATTCCAGAAAGCTGCCCGTTTATAAAATATGGTTGTTGTGAGGTTTAAGGATTAGGCAAACCTGGCCTGATAGCTAAGAGGACATACCAGGGCTGTTTTTACATTCTTATGTTGTCTGATTTTCCTATTCCTGGAACACTGGCTTTTTCTCACAGCCAATAAAAAGTTAGTTTTGTTTTACCTGAAGTTGGGGTTTTGAAGGAATTTTTTGCATTACTTGGACACTGCTGTGTTTGGTTTGAAGGCTCTGAAAGTATTAAAGGAATAATTTACGTTGTTTCCTCAATGTTTACCCCACAGTACCACACACTATGTGAGTGCACAGGTATAGAGCAAAGCAAAGAGGGGAGTCAGGTTAAATTGCTGCTAGTTAGTAGCAGTGTGACACATCTGTAATGTAACTCCATTAGGGGCTCCATTATGCACTCAGTTGGAAGCCCCTTGTTTGCCCACACAGAGAAGTAAGGGCAGATGAGAGCAGAAGCCCCCTGACTCCTCACCTGGGGTGCCCACAGTGCTGGAGCATTTGGAGGGGGAGAAGCAGCCTCTGCCAAGCTGCTACTATGCCTCCGTGTAGGTGGGTGAAAAATGTGCCTGCAGAGAGTGGCTGAAGCCATGGTTCCACCCTTACACAGCACAGGCCCATATCCCGGAGCTGGTGCAGCAGGGAAAGTATCAGGTTCTGAATCTCTTAAGTTCCAGCTGGGAGTGGAAGCACAAGTGCAGAAATAGTATGAAAAAGGCTGTTCTTGCATTGTCTCTATGGCCTGCCTGGAAACAAGTAGTAGTGGAAGTCTTGTGAGAAAGCCCTGTTCCAGTACAATTCCAGTCTGGTCAAGAGAATTCAGATTATTTGGATACGCTTCGTGTAAGGTCTAAAACATTGGGGTGCTTATTCAATTCAAACCCAAACTTTTTCCTGTTCACCTCTCACTGGTAACATTGCACCATACAGTACTTAGGCAGGATTTTTATATTGCATATATGGAAGATTATTTCTACATTTAAAAAAAAATCTTTAGTTTTCACTTCTTAGATTGCAGTGGCATTTTCAGAGAAATTGTAGTCTAGCATGCAAATCTGTCCAGTATTTATCATCTGCAATGAGCACATGATTATGCATATTGCGGAAGAGAGATGCTTTAGGCAGATTCCAATTTCCAGCATTAATAACTCAGCTATTTAAATGTCATTTTAAAGAAGGGTCCCTTTACGCCGTAAGTTATGTGGGTGCAATTCTCATTGGTTGGACAGGAATTGTATGTGCATACAAGAGAACAGATGTACTTGAGAGCTGATACACTAGACACTAAAAAATGCTTTGAATTATAGAAGAGCCAATAAAGCACCTACGCAGGGATGCAATTAAATTGCACAAGGTTTGGAGATCTGGTGAAGCTCGGCAGGACTTACCTCCTCTCTTTTCTTCTTCACAATTCCACCCTTGAATTCCTCAAGCTCCTCTTTCCTCTCCCAACTACCCTCTCTCTTTGTAGTGTCCTTTACCCTCATGCAGTGACTATGAGTCTGAAGATTCTAGCAAGGTCCAAGAGGTTGGGCATTGTGTTGGCTGAACCTATGCCAGCAGATGCACTTTCAGACTTCTCTGATCAGAGGCAGGCAATGCAGTGTGACTAGGAAGGTACCTGTGCCAAATTGAACCTGTGCCAGATTTGAAAGCAACAGACCGTAGGACCTGAGACAGACTAACAAACCTGTTGGAACCCATAATGATCTTCTAAGGTAGAGAAGTTTTAAAAAATGGGTCTGCAGAGAGAGAAAAACCAGAGGAGACTGAGGAAGCTTGTTGTTCAACCAGGAAAGACTACTGGCGACCCACGAATAGTTAGTGAGCAAGCCTAGGTGGAGCTACTGGTGGATCAGAAAGAGGGAATGGTCCTACAGGCACCTTTTGACAACTGGAGACAGGGAAGGGCAAGTATATTACAAGCAGAGGAATGAGAGAGAGGCATGACATATTTGTGGTTTGAGAGATGGAGTAGAGAAGCCAGGAGTATTTTTTTTAAATATTATAAAGGTTTAGGCTCAGTTCAGGGTAGGGGGAGAATAAGGCCTTATTTTAAACAAACCAGTTTGCAAACCCTAACCCTTGTTTAGATGGATGTCACACTTATTAATGTAAAAATAAACTATTTGAAATTCTTTCTCTAAAAAATAGCCTTCCTTCTTAAATTTCTGCCTGGAATGAATTTCTATGGATTTTATTATAAGAATCAGCAGTTCAGACAAATGATTAATAATAGAATTGAGGACCACCTGGCCTTAGATAATGATCATGATACTTCTCACAATATAAAATGTCAGTGCTCTTGGGTCATCTTTTGCATTCTCCTCAGCCTACAAAAAGGATATTTGCAATCAATGAGAAATAAAGAGATTAGAAAGGAAGCAAAACAACACTGGCTCAGATCAAATCTTTAAACAGCTAGAATCTGCAAGAGGTAAACTTAATCAGATATAATATTTTTTAAAACAGCAGAATGTACACTGAAACCAATTAAACAGGGAAAACAGGGAAACCGATAAGCTTTTGGTTTATTGAATTAAAGCATAGGCACAGAGAAACTATATTCTTTCATTATTGAATGACAAAAGAAAGCTCTCACAAAGATAACTGATAGACCAGTTTCTTTGCTGCAGAAGGGCTGTGTCGGAGAAAAAGTACTTCCACAGCTGCTTTGCACTACATTGCTGACACAAAGAAATCCTAAAGCTGATGTAGTTGTCCAGAGTAGGAGTGGGGGGCAGGGCTCCCATTTGTAGAGTGATATTTCAGTGTTGTGTAGTAGGTGTGTTAGTTTCTATGCTTTCCGCACCTGGCTGTTGGCACAGAGGTCAGGCTGGGGCATCTCTCAGGACCTTATCAGCCAGCATAAGTTAGAGCAGCCCTAGAGTAACATCTGAGGGTATGTCTAGCACACAGCTGGACCAGGATCATGGCTTCAACCATCTAGACATCTGGGTGTCATGAGTTGCACTGTGCATTCCTTGGCCTAGGCAGAGCATCTGAGCCAGTATCTGTGAAGAATTTGATTACTATTGTTTTCTACAGCTTCACAGAACACCCAAGTTGACAAATACTTATCTTGCTGCAATCCTTTTACCAAAGCTTGATATTGATTCCAGAGGGCAGCCTCCCAAGGATATATCTGTAGCTGAAGTTATACAAGCAATCAAGTCTCTATCTTTGTGAAAAGTCCCCAACAACCATTCATATTCTGTTACACGTAACAGAGTAACCATTATTTTAAAGTAATTATTGAGACTTCATAATTCCTTTTATATCTAAAGTGCCTTCTTACAGATTGCAGACCAAAGCAAGACTTAAAGATATCAGTTTACTCACTAGTTAGGACAATAAGTTAGTAGCTACAACTTTGCAACTTAAATCAGATTAATTGCTTCATGTTTGTAAAGCACTTTGAAAAGATAAATTGCTACTGTGTATATACAGGCTTAGCAGAATTTTATTTTTTAACAGTTTTGACATATCAATATTTATTTTAACTTTTTTTTTTCAATTTTTATTTATTTAAATTTTCAGTTTCACAAAATTATGAGCAGCTCAACATCACATGCCAAAATATAGAAAATAAATATTGTTAAATCAAACTCTAATAAGTTCTCAAGCAGAATTTTCCTTACTTTGCCTATCTGTACATTTTGTTTATTGTCAATGAAAATATTTGTTCATTGGTTTATGGCTGTATGGTGAAATCAACATTTTCCGATAAAAATGTAACCCTTCCAAGCCTATCTGTATAAATTGCAATGGTAATATTGTTGTTATTATAGTTTTAAGAAATACCTACATACATACACACAACACATAACAAAAATTGGAAAACAAAAGGTAAAAGGATTTTTTAAAAAATCCAATCAAAGAAAGACAACTTTCATTCTCAATTGATTACTTTTTCATTGATAGCATGGTAGAGGAAAAAAAATCTCTTAAAACATCATTTCCAAATCACATCCACTTAGTCACATTTTGTTATAGGTATCAGCTCAGTCAGCATATTACCTGTCAAAACAAATTAGTAGAAAATGTAATGCCTCAGTTTTAATGAGGAATAAGGTTGTAATGATTCACACTCCTGAGCTACATAAGTGATCCCAGAGTAATTTATAGTGTAGACATAGCTTTACACACACACACTCTCACCCCTTGCCTCTCCATGGGAAGGTGGTGGGGCTGTCAGGATTATACATACCAGATGGAGCAGGAAGGGGCAGGACAGAAGAGAAACAGAGTCAGTACCCCAGATCTGGGCCTAGTATGGGGGAAGGGGCTCTATACTTCCACCTGTAGCATAGGAGGCTCAGAGGTGTGAAGTGACCGTTTATCTCTGTGGTATTTTCAGCTGAATGAGAAGACCCCCTGGAGACAAACTTCCGCTGACATAGTGCTCCCTACACCAGCGCTTAGGTCAGTATAATTTACATCGCTTAGGGGTGTGTGCAGTGTATTTATACTGCATGCTGTCATACGTATAGACAATAACCTAAGTATGGTTTTATTTAAAAAAAATTGTCAAGAGCTCATAGAGCTTGAGAGAGGCACCTTTTGGGGCTGTTCTTAAATAATCAAATGTACACTAAATCCTCACAGACAAACCAGAATACTGTACCAACAGCCTTATGCAACATACCCCTTTGTGTGAAGAAGGCAATTTTTCTCTCTACCTAATACATTATTTTGTTGCCTATATTTTTTCACTGTTGTCTGAGATTGTGTATTCCAATATGTACAAATTAACACCCGAGAAATAAAAATTAACAATGAACAGTTTCAGAATGGATTTTCCATCAGTGTACTTTGATTTTTAACAAAAGGATAACAAATCATAACAAACAGAATATTTCAAAATAAATTCTAACTTCTTTCATGTGAAAATATGCTGAGGTTTCACCACCCAGTTAAGTGTCTAATTATGTTGATTATATATTTGCATATGTTAGAGAGCCACTCACTTATTTCATTGTTCCAATTTAGCCATGTAATAGCATTCATGCTCTTAAGTCAAAATTTATGAACATGTGTATGCAATTAGGTATGCAATTGTCGGTGTCAAACCTGCCACACAGGAGCATTTTACTGAAAATTTAGCCTGAAATGTTTACAAAGTTGCCTAAAAGAAAATGGAGAAAAATTCATAGCACAGTGCATCCAAACAAATAATATAAATTAAGAAATGCAGGAAAAATGATATTTCAGGGGGATGCTGGGGGTCTAGGTAAATCCCTTTGTGCCCCTTCAAACCCACCACGAGGATGCACTGGAGGAGAGTTTGTACTGGGAGCCTCTCCACTCTCCTGCATGCCCTGGAAGAGGTCTCTATACTAGTCCCATGATATCAGTAAGGGATGTATTGGGGGTGAGCTTATGGCAGAACTATTTGACCCATGATAGAAGGACCAATTAGGTCTAAAAACATGCATAGGTTTGTGAACACAGCACTAGCTTATGAGTTGGAGCAGCAACAAGAGCTCCATGAACTCCATTCCCCTACCCTGGAGAGACCCACAGAGCTTTGTATGATAGTCTATATGAAGGTATGTGAGGGTGAATTTCACCATAAAAGAATATAAGTGTTCTTGTTGGATGAGAATGCTGGAGTTTACATTAGGTATGCTGCACAAGTATAAAAAATAAAATGAACACACACAATTTATTAAAAGATCATAAGTTTATCTTAGAGTGCTAGTGGTGTGTACAAGCCACTCAGCATCTTCTCACATGCATTCTATTATCAGCAAATAATGCTACTTTTTTCTAGGCTTATGAATATAGTTTATTTTGTCTATAAAAATGTAGTGTTATAACGTGGAGCAAAGCAGATGGAATTGTATCCTACAAGGTGGCTGGATTGTTGGAGTGATCCAAATAATCTTACACATGTGTTTAATTTAAGCACATAAGTAATGCTATTCAATTTCACAGGGTTAACTTTAAGCACATGCTTTGTTGAATTATTCCAGAATGCTCAGCCCCATTCAAGATCAAGCCCATAGAATCCATGTACGAACAGAAGTCAACACTAAACTCCTGTTGAGGTCATTAGGATACATTTCCAGGAGTTTTAGAAAGCATTTCATTATTCATATGTCCATATATGATCTATAAAAAGTGGTGATGTCTCTTAAGATGCTTGTGGTACCATTACATTTCTGCTTCAGATTTCACAACATTATGGCTATGACAAAGGTAGAATATATTATTACACATGAAATGATAGAAATGTAGGGCTGGAAGGGACATAAAGAAGTCATCAAGTCTAGCCCCCTGCTCCAAGGCAGATCCAAGTAAACATATACAATTGCTCACAGGTGTTTGTATAACCTATTCTTAAAAACTTTCAATGATAGGGATTCCATAACCTTCCCATAACCTCTTCCAGTATTTAACTACCCTTATAGTTAGAAAGTTCTCCCTAGTATCTAACCTAAATCTCTCTTGTTGCAGATTATGTTCATTAATTATTATTCTACCTTCAGTGGACATGGACAACAATTGATCACTACCCTCTTATAGGTCCTCCCTCAATCTTCTCTTCTCAAAACTAAACATGCTCAGTTTTTTTAACCTTTCCTCAAAGTTTTTCTAACAGGTTTTCTAACTCATTTGTTATTTTCTGTTGCTCTCCTCTGAACTCTCTCCAATATGTTCAGGGCCGGCTCTAGCCATTTCGCCACCTCAAGCACGGCGGCACGCCGCAGGGGGCGCTCTGCCGCTTGCCGGTCCTGCGGCTCCGGTGGATCTCCCGCAGATGTGGCTACGGATGCTCCACCGGAGCCGCGGGAACAGCGGACCCTCCGCAGGCACGCCTGCGGTAGGTCCACAGGAGCCACCTGCCGCCCTCCCAGTGACCGGAAGAGCACCCCCCATGGCATGCCGCCCCAAGCACGTGCTTGGTGTGCTGGGGCCTGGAGCTGGCCCTGAATATGTCCACTTCTTTCCCAAAGCGTGGCACTCAGAATTGAACACAGTACTCTAGCTAAGGTCTCCAGTGCTGGGTAGAACAGGATAATTACCTCCTGTGTCTTACATACAGCACTCCTGTCAATTCAGGCAAAACCCCCTAGATTCTTTTCAGCATTAGTGCTGCTTAGCCTGTTATTCCCCACACTGTATTTGTGCATTGGATTTTTCCTTCCAAAGTACTTAGCACTCAACTTTATTGAATTCCATCTTGTTGATTTCAGACCAATTCTCCAATTTGTCAAGGTGTTTTTGAATGCTAATCCTGTCCTCCAAAGCACTTGCAACCCATCTCAGTTGTTGTCATCTGCAAATTTTATAAAATACTCTCCATTCTATTACCAAAATCATTAATGAAAATATTGAATAGTACTGGACCTCAGACTGATCCCTGTGGTATCCCACTAGATACGCCCTCCCAGTTTGACAGTGAACCTTTGATAACAACTCTTTGAGTATGGTCTTTTAGCCAATTATGCATCCACCTTATAGTAATTTCATCTAGTTTGCTTGTGAGAATGTCATGTGGGACAGTGTCAAAATCCTTACTAAAATCAAGATATTTCACATCTACTGCTTCCCCCATCCACTAGATCAGTAACACTGTCAAAAAAGGAAATTAGGTTGATTTGGCATGATTTGCCTTCACAAATCCCTGCTGGCTATTTCTTATAACCCTATTATCCTCAAGGTGCTTACAAATTGAGTGTTCCAGTAGCTTTCCATATATATATATAAAATACTACTGAACTTCTCCCAAAACTTCTCCCCCTCTCCCCCAACACAAGTAGTTGTGCTTTGGGCCACTCAGACTTCCTCTTCCTTCAGACCATTAGGGGGATAATTATTTATTAAGTTCAATGGTCTCTAACTACAAGCAACAAATAATGAAAGAGAAATAAGCAATTAAATTTAAAAAATGTGTTGCATTAACAGCAGGAGAAGAGTGGGTGGAAATAGTCTCACTGACTCCTTCACATTCACTGTTAAAGTAAAACCAAGAGAATGTGGCTTCCCAACCAGGGGGTCACAAACAGCTCCAAGGGGGTCATGAGCACTTGCCTTTCCTTATAGCTAGATGTGGGGGGAGGGAAGGGAATTTTAAAACTTTTGCTTTTGTAACATGGAGTCATGGTGTGGAAAAGTCTGAGATCTACTGCAATAGACAGCATTCATTCAACAGCAATGAAGTAGAAGATGCAGAAAATACAGCAGTTTGTGTCAGTGTGGCTTGCCATGAGGAGAAAAATGCAGAGAAAAAAATCATAGCAATGTGAGGCTAGAAGGGACCTCAAGAGGTCATTCAGTCCAGGCCCCACCCCTCACCTGCCAGGCTGAGACAGGAGAAAATATATCTAAACCATCCCTGACAGATGTTTGTCTAACCTGTTCTTTAAAACATCCAGTGAGGGGGATTCCACAACCTCCCTTGGAAGCCTATTCCAGAACTTAACTACCCTTATAATTAGAAAGTTTTTCCTGGTATCTAACTTTAGTCTTCCTTGCTGCAGATTAAGACCCATTACTTCTTGTCCTGCCTTCAGTGGACATGAACAACAGTTGATCAGCATCCTCTTTATAACAGCCCTTAACATATTTGAAGAGTTTTATTGGATTCCCCTTCCCCTCAGTCTTCTTTTCTCAAGACTAAACATACTCAATGATTTTTAATTTTTCCTCATAGGTCAGATTTTCTAAATCTTTTATCATTTTGTAATTCACCTCTGAACTCTCTACAATTTGTCCACATTTTTCTTAAAGTGTGGGGCCCAGAACTGGACACAGTACTCCAGCTGAGGCCTCACCAATGCAAAGTAGGGCAGGACAATTACTACCCATGTCTTACATACACCCTTTTGTTAACACACTCCAGAATGATATTAGCCTTTTTTGCAACTTCATCATATTGTTGGATCATAGTCAATTTGTCATCCACTATTGATGTCAGACTAACTCTCCAATTTGTCTAGGTCATTTTTATTTCTAATCCTGTCCTCCAAAGTATTTGCAACTCTTCCCAACTTGGTGTCATCTAAAAATGTTATAGGCATACCCTCCACTCCATTCTCCAAGTCGTTAGTGAAAATATTGAATAGTACCTCACTAAATACATCGTCCAAGTTTGACAGTGAATAACTGTCATTGATAACTACTCTTTGAGTACAGTCTTTCAGCTAGTTGTGCACCCAACTTATAGGAATTCCATCTAGACTTCATTTCCCTAGTTTGCTTATGACAATATCATATGGGACTGTGTCAAAAGCTTTACTAACCAAGATATATCACATCTACTGCTTTGCCTCCCTCCACTAGCCCAGAAATCCTGTCAAAGAAGGAAAGTAGATAACTTTGGCCTGATTTGCTCTTGACAAATCCATGCTGGCTATTCCTTATAACCCTATTATTGTCTTGGCACTTACAATTTGGTTGCTCAATAGTTTGTTTCAGTATCTTTCCAGGTATTTAAGTTAAACTGATGGATCTATAATTTTCTCGGTCCTTTTTTATGCATAGGTTCACTATTCTCCAATCCTATGGGACCTCATCCATTCTTCATGTGTTCTCAAGATACCAGTTAATGGTTCTGAGACTGCTTTAGTTCATTCCTTAAGTACTCTAGGATAAATTTCATCAGGCCCTGCTGATTTGAATAACTCCACAGGTCGCATACAGCCTATCATGGTACTCTGATTGTGGGCCGCAAGACATTTTGCTGATGTTGACTGTCTGCAGGCACAGCCCCTCGCAATTCTCAGTGGCCATGGTTCTCTGTTCCCAGCCAATGGGCACTGCGGGAAGCAGCAGCCAACACGTCACACCACTTTCTGCAGCTCACATTGGCCAGGAACAGCAAACTGCAGCCACTGGGAGCTGTGAGGGGCCATGCCTGTGGATGGTCAATGTCAGCAAAATGTCTCACAGCCCACCAATCAGAATACCCTAATGGGCTGCATGCGGCCCAGGGGATGAAGGTTGCCCACTACTGTTCTAAATCATCTAAATAGTCTTTAACCTGTTCTTTCCCTATATTGGCTTGTGTTCCTTCCTCCTTGTTGTTAATATGAATTGTGTTAAGCATCTGGCACAATTGTCTTTTTTAGTGAAGACTGAATTATAATAGATATTAAACACCTCAGGCTTCTTGATGTCATAGTTATTAGTTCTCCTTCCCAGTAAGTGGGGGCCCTACACTTTCCTTCAACTTTCTCTTGCTCCTAATGTAAAGAACTTCTTCTTATTGCCTTTCATGTCCTTTGCTAGGTGCAACTCTTTTGTACCTTAGCCTTTCTGATTTTGTCCCTACGTGCTTGTGCTATCCTTTTGAACTCCTCCTTAGCCAATTGTCCATATTTCCACTTTTTGAATGATTTCTTTTTGATTTTCAGGTCATTAAAGAGCTCCTGATGGAGCCGTATTGGCCTCTTACTATTCTTCCTATCTTTCCTTCACATCGTGATAAGTTTCCAATTGTGTCTTTAATATTGTATCCTTGAGAAACTGCCAGCTTTCCTGAACTACTTTATCCTTTACATTTTCTTCCTATGGTACCTTATCTACCAGTTCTCCAAGTATGTTAATGTCTGCTTTTTTGAAATCCATTGTATTTATTCTGCTGCTCTCACTCCTTTCTTTCCTTAGAATCATGAAATCTTATCATTTAATGATCACTTTCACCCAGTCACATATATCTTGCCTCACTAGAAGAGAGACAAGTAGATGTGACAAGGTGTAACAGGGTGCTGGCTAGGAGATCCAAGCCAGGCCTCTGTTAGCCCAGCTCCTCTTTAAAGGGGGATTAGTTAGGACTGGCTGGGGAGGCTATGCCCTAGTCACCTGAGGGGATGCTTCTGCAGGCCTGAGTGGACAGCTTGCTATAGAAAGCTGGCTGGGAGGAAGGAGGGGGGAGACAGGAAAGGGAGGAGCAAAGGGCTCTAAATTCCTGCCAGCAGGAGAAGCTAGCGGTCTCTCAGGGTGTTGGTCTGTAAGATATGTAAATAATAGGTGGTGGGGACAGGCATGAACAATAAGAGAGCGCTGGTGCATGTGCTTTGGGGTGGTCTCTGACTCAGTTTGTGAAAGGGCCAGCAGTAGGCACTGCTACACAAGGACATCATATTTTCAAGAAATGAATCTATTCTGTATTGACTAGATGAGAGCATATTAATATTGCAATTACATCAGAAGATAGTCATAGCAGCATATACAGGGTGGTACATAGCATATAGCTAGATTGTGGTACTAAGACCTCTTGAAAATATCAATATATGATGTTTTTGTAGTTAACATCAACAAATGTTTACAAACATCTATACTGTAGTCCAGCAAAATACTTGTATTAAATAATTCCTGGGAAACGGCTAGATCAAAAAAAAAAGGCACCTACTATATGTTCCAGTTTTCATTTTCCTCCTATAATGTTTACTTTATTTTGCATGTGCTGTCAGACAAATTATATCATTCTGGGTACAAAGTCATATCATAATCGGTGATACTATGAAAATGAAATAGATTAATCTTTTCATTCTGCTTATTGCTTTCTTCAGTTACATGAGCCATTGTTTATGTTATAAGAACAAATTTAGTGTAAAATCTCAACAAAGTGGAAAATACAAACATTGAACAATACTCCACTGTGGATATGTTATATCCAAGAGTGAGAGACAATACATGCAGTAAAACCTATGATTGGTTGCTATCTGAGTTCTTTACTGAAACTAATTTTCCTGTTCACCATTCCCTCAAACTTCAGGACAGACTCAACCCCTTAGTCACTGATTCCAGTGACTTTGGTATAACCAGAAAACTGTACTAAATACCAATTATATTTTTTACTAAACTATGAGACCTACCATAATTGATTACCATTGGATCTCAGATGTATAACCCTCAGTTGTAGCAGCTCACCTCTAGTAGAATGGGTGCCATGAGAAAAGATCTTACTCACTCTTCCCTCCTCCCCGCCCTGTTAAACATTTCTCTTGCTTTCCATTTCCCTCCATTAGGAAGACTAAAGCATCTGGCATACAGACACAATCATAAATGTCTACTACACAGTTATGGTTCTCAGAGATAAAATAGGACAAGGATGCAACCACCCAGAGAAAGTGACACAGATCAGTAAGAGGTATAGATAAAATGAGGAGAGACAAAGAGAAAAAGAGATGAAATAATGAAGGGCAAGAACAAGAATATATAGATAAAGTCAACAGGAGTAGCCTAATATTCAGAAATCTCAGTTTTTTTAAAACAATCCTTAAGGTCCAATTCTGTGTTCACTTGCTCCTTGTTACTATACTGAAGTCAATGGAGTTATAGGAGCTGTAATTCAACATGAAATTCAATCCTGATAGTCAATGCCAAACAAAGGTTATTAAAAGCTAACAAAATATTGCATAGAAATTGTAATCATAACAGATTAATTCTAGCTATGTGGATAATTTGGCCATGTGTTCTTTCCACATGAAATCAACATATTGTAAAGCACAATAGATCAGGCTACTTCAATTTTCTGATACAGCTGCACACATAAACTAGTTTTATGTTATCCTAAAATAAGCCTTACTCCCACCAGTCACATGAGCAGGAATAGGAATAGGGTTGGCCAAAGTTCTTTTATCAAACGGTTTTAATGGAAAATTGGGGGCTTGATTATAGAATTTTTTTTTCACAAAAGTGTCTTTTTTTCCACAGAAAATGTTATTACTTTGTTGAAAAACTGACAAACCAAAAAACAAAATATTTTGAACAAAAACCAAAATAATTAAGCCAAAACACAAAATATTTTAATCTGGAAATGGTGCCTCATGGAAGTTACAGTTCGGTTGCCTCCTGTCTCCATTCTCCTCCATAGGCTGGGCTCACTGGACAGACTACGTATCCCATGATGCACCATAGCCAGTGACTCCCGTGGTGCACCATCTTCACTCTCCAAGAGAGGAGACCGCGGAGCAGTCTGACCAGGAAGTCCAGCCTATAGAGAAGAATGGGAGCATGAGGCATCCAAACTACAACTTCCGTGAGGGAACATGACAGCATTTCCAAACTGAAATATTTGGGCTTTCAGCTGAAAATTTTCAATATTCAAATTTCCACCCAAAAATCCAAATTTTCCATGGAAAATTTTATTTTCATCCAAATTTTCTTCAGTGGAAAAAAACTGACCAGCTTGTGTAGGGACTATACTGCACTTTCTAGCAACATACATAGTAAGTATCTGTTTTTAAAATCAACATTGAAATTTAATAATCTAACAGTTACAATAACAGTGTAGGCACTAATTCGTGGGCAATGGGTGAAACTTCCCCTGGGGAAGGTGAGCTCCTTGTCCTGCCACTTCTGCCCACAGCCCCACCCATACTCCACCCCTGCTCTGCCCCAGGCCCCACTCCCACCCATCGCTGACTCACTACTCACCTCTTGACCCCCCGAGATCCCATCCTCCACTCACCTCCTCCCCGCCTGCCACTGGCCCACTTACTCCTTGCCTCCTCACCCCTCCACCCACTGCCAGATCCTTTCCCGACCTGCCACGAGACCCCCAACACCACCTGCTGTTCAGCTGGCTCGCCACTCACCTCCTCACATAAGAACATAACATAAAAAAGGCCATACTTGGTCAGACCAAAGGCCCATCTAGCCCAGTGTCCTGTCTTCCAACAGTGGCCAATGCCAGGTGCCCCAGAGGGAATGAACAGAACAGGTAATCATCAAGTGATCTATGCCCTGTCACCCATTCCGAGCTTCTGGCAGACAGAGGCTAGGGAAACCATCCCTGTACATCCTGGCTATCGATGGACCTATCCTCCATGAAGTTATCTAGTTCTTTTTGAACACTTTTATAGTCACTCACCCTGCTGCTGCTGCTGCCCTCCTCACCCCACAACACCCTCTCCCCTTTTCACCTTAAAGCACTAATAACATTTCCCAAGGGAACTAAACAGGCAACAGGTATAGCTCAATTGCCAGACAGATTCTCCTCCGTGTGGCAGGGAGTTAGGGGTGTGCTGTATAGAGAGAAACGAAAAGCCAGGCTACCTGCACCAACCTGAAGACTAATCTCTCCTTTTGAAAAAGTGCTTGTCATTGACAGCCTGCATTAAGGCAGTAGTTTAATCAACTTTCTTACACAGAATTCCCTGCCAGACTTGTTTACTTAAACTGGATTTGAATAAAATAACTACATCAAGAAATAAACTCACTGGCTATGTCAGGGCCTCCTTGCGCCAGGTTAGCAGTTCCTTCCTCTAGGTACAGAGAATAACTGAAGGGTAGTCATTTGGAAACTGTTTTTAACCCCATTAACACATTTTCCTACAATATAAAAGACAGCTGAACGTGGCTGTATCGACACAACCTTGTCACTAAAAGTCAGCATGTGTAAACGCTCTTTGTTGGTACTTCGTCACCACTTTTGCTGACAAAATACTTCCAGCCCCGTGAGCAGCGTTAGCTTTGTTAGCAGGAGAGCGCTCCTGCCAACAAAGCCACGTTCACGCTGCCACTTGCATCAGCAAAACTTTTGTCTTTTGCTGGCAGGGGAGGGGCTTTTTAAAGTACCTGTGAAAGACAAAAGTTTTGTCTACAACTTTGCAGTGTAGACATATCCCCAGGGATCCTTTCCACTCACCTTCTCACTCCCCATCCCCTGTCTGCCACTGACTCCCCGATTGCATTCTCTGACACACATGGACACACCATGGGGAATGAGACATGAGGAGAGATGTGGCCGGGAGCTGCGGGGACCTCCGAGGGGGGAAGGAGTTGAGATGGGGTGGAGGAGAGGAGAGGAGGAAGACTCACCCCAGACAGCAGCAACAAGCCGTGGGAGCCTCGGGGAAGGGTCAGAGCAGGCGTGAGAGGGAACCATGACCCAGGTGTCGGGCAGCAGGGATGACTGTGCTAGAGGAGGCAATGCTTCCCCTTCCTATTATACCCGCTGCCCATGTGCTAATGTTTTGCGAAGACTGCTTTAGCTTGGCTTTTCCTACAGAAGAATAAAATAAGGATCTTCTGGGTCATGATCTGCTTTTATAAAGATAGCCATATTAAGTACTCAGTCCTGATTCCATATTCACACATGTGGAGCTCACAAAAGTGAAGTGCATAATCATTTGCAGGACTAGCATCATCCAACACTCAAATCTGAAGCTTAACCCAGATGCTGTTGTCCTCCAAAAGATGCTTTCTGACAGATGTTCTTATCCAATTTTACTGTTGTCAAATATTCTTCCCTGGAAAGGTGTGTTTGACTTTGGACTTCTCTATACATAAAACACTACAGTGGCACCACTGCAGCTGTGCCACTGTAACACTTCAGTGTAGACACTACCAATGCCAATGGGAGGAATTCTCCCTTTAGAGTAGGTAATCCGTTTCCTGGAGAGCTGGTAGCTAGGTCGATGAAAGAATCCTGCTGTTGACTTGGTGCTGTCTACACAGGGACTTAGGTCAGCTTAACAATACCACACAGGGGTGTGGACTTCTCACACCCCTGACCAAAACAGTTAAATCAACCTAATCTTCTAGTGTAGATCAGGCCTAAGAGTGAGAGCTCTCTTCCCCCTCCCCCATGACAGTTATTCACATACTATTATAGACTAGTGTATGTAGATGCATGCATACTGTGTCATTACAGCCTCGTCAAAAACTGTAAAATGTTATTCATGAACATTCAGTCAAATTTTGAAAAGCTGTCAGTTCAACCAAATTCATGACCCTTTTTGTTTGCTTTTTACACAGGTGGATTTTTGTTTGCCTAAATTTTGGAGAAATTGCAGTTTTATACAAATACACTTCCACATATTAATAAGAGTGTAAAACACTTGTCAAACAATTGCAAACAATGAAAACATTTATAAAAATCAAAATCTGCAGACAGAAAAAAGGATTAAATATACTGGATAATTTACTTGGGTGGAATAAAAGATGTGTATGAAAATCCTCAAATATGTAGCTAAACACAATGCTATTTGCCTACATGAAACTTTACATAACTTTCAGAGAATGGTGAGATCAATGTAGTTGCACATGGGCATCCTCTGGATCTGTAATACTGTCTGAGGAATCTTAGTACCATAATCAAATAGACCAATACATGATATGAATGTTGGGCCCAATTCAATGTCCATTGAAGTCGATGAGAGTCTTTCAATTCACTTCCATGGGCATTGTATCAGGCCCAATATCTCTCACCTGTGATTGCTGTGGATAATTTTATTCACTTCAGGTATGACCTTGCATCTTATCTATTTTAGCTATCAATATTTCTAAAGTGCCTATCACAGCAACACTCCACTGATTTCATTGGTAGTTTTGGACACATAAAGAATTCAGGATCAGATCCGTAAAGATTAATGTTACTATAATACCTCACCAGTTATTAATAAGGTACAAGTATTCTTTATGCCATTCAATTGTTTTAAAAACATGTACAAGAGAACACAAACAAATGAAAATTTCTTAGTCACAGGGCCACAGTATTGTGTGACATGTGGGATGCCTTTCAATGAAATGAAAGGTATATCACAGAGTTTTTGACTGAGGCAAGCCATGCAGCCAGTGGCATGTCACAGATGAAAAGACAGCTTGTGCTACACAGTACTGTTCACTTCACTAAAAGGCTCCCCACATATCACAAAATGCAGCAAATACATATTGGCTTTGTATGTTGTATTATTTAGCGATATGTAATTTGCAGTTACAGCAATCACTAATGGGTAATGAAAAATGAAGGCACGTATTAAAGAGTGTGTATTGTATTTCCTTCGCATGTGCATGTTGAGTCATCTGCTTGGAGACTGATATTTCAGTCAGAGATAGTTTTATATGGTAAATAAAACAAATACAAATTACTAAAAAAGCCATGTGTGTTTGGGTTTCTGCTTATACATTATTTGTCAACTATGTTCCTCATTCTGGTTTTCTAACAAGATCAGGGTTCCAACCAATGACCCCAATCCTGCAACTAGCTCTCCATGGGAGAGTCCTATGCCTGCCTAGAGTTCTATTTACTTCAGTGCAGTCCTGAATTGATGTAGAGTCCACACGGAGCTGCTTGCAGGATCTAGATAAGAATTAGTGTTATATTCACCACAGATATAGTGGTTGTAACTCTGCTGAAGTCTATGGAAATTCTCCCACTTATTTTAACAGTCCGTTTGGACCCTAGATTTATATACACTCATGACTATAAGCTTCTACCTCTACTTGTACATGTATTAATCCATCTTGAATGTATATCTTTCTGGAAGAAATCCTTTAAAGTTTAGTTTATTTTCTAAATATTAAATTAATTTTAGTGTTTGTGAAAGAAGTCAGGTTGACATATCTGCAACTATTTCTCCACAGGACAGATACAACACTGTTGGTGAATGTGCAAACTTCCCCACACTGCTCTAACAATGTGTCTCAAGACTGACATGAAGAGATCACCTCTAGAAGAGAGAAGGTACTGTATTTAAGTGTCCAAGTCGAGTCAGTTGCTGCCCTTTCTGCTGAGACTGCCAGCAGGGATGTTAATTAGTGCCATCTGTGATGGCGGTTTTTGTGTTGTGAACACCTGTCAGCTAGAAAATATACCGAGACCTCAACTCATTTCTCATATGCCGGTCAGCATTAGAAATGACTTTCCATCACTGATGTCCTAGTCTGTATTTGAATCAATGATCTAGATGAGAACATATCTATATTCTGTTAAAGCTGTCAATCCCCTGACCCTTCCAGTCTCCTAAAATACCTTTCTTAATGGAAGTTACCATAAGTAGCCAGATACCTAAACTTTCCATAGCTTTAGTTTTTTCTGACTGAGAAACCAAGGCAAGATTGCCTTAATATTAAGAACTCTGTGGTCAAAATAACATTTTAAAGACATTTTCACATCGCTTCTTTTGGAAACCCCAGCTCTTTTGACTTGGTTTTAAAACAATTTGTATTGACACAGAAAATCTGTTGTAGCATACTGGGACTGTGGGATGTACCAGTCTAAAAGCAGGAGGATAATAGAGAAAAATAGAAGCAACTGGCACAAATGAACCCAGTGTGCCAACTCATAAATGTGAAACCTGGGAATATTGCTGAAATGGCAGATGTGGAAGTTAGATGAGTCCTTTGAACTGATATAACTCGAGACTTGTGCAGCTGAAAAGCTTGATTCTTTGTGTATTTAGTAAGGTAGTAAGGTAATTTCAAGAAGGAAGTTTTCTTGAATAACTTCTCTACTGTATTTGTCATAAGCAAGATTTTTTTGTCAATATCAATCAATGTAAATTATTTTCTCACCACTTTCTTATAAATATAATTAGTGAGGCCAATGCAGAGAAAATTTCAGTCACTACTTGACTTTCCATTTGTCTCTGTCCTTACACTAAATTTGGTTTTGATCAAATATGCATTCAATTTCTCTGTTTCTCCCCCATAACACCAGACTTCAGAGATCCCATATGAGGTTTATAAAGCTGGCTGAACAGTGAAGAAATAGCTTGGTGAATATATTTATGAATAAACATCTCAGTACAAATCACTGCTCTTTATTAGGTCCTATTATTCATTGTTTGCAAATGTTCTTGTAACCACTGAAATGTACTCATGAATATGTTTGTGAATTCTGAAAATTTAATTAATTTGTATTGAAATTGCTATTCACTATTACGAATCCATCATTCTCATGTTTAAAAAAGTGGCACTTCTCCAAACATACCATGCGATCAGTTACACTATGAATAGTAAATAAATAGCTCAAGGGAACAGTTTGAGAACAACCCATAGTCTGATTATTAATCCAAACTATGTGGTGAATACTTAAAACATAGGGCTAAATTCACTGCTGCTGCCAACTAGTGCATTGCCATTGAAACTGTGCCAATTTGCACCAGCAAAACAGCTGGCCCAGTGGGTATAGTCACAGAAATCAAGAATAGTTTCTGAATAATTTTTTTACACAATGTTTAAATGTATCATATTTTTGGTTTAACAAATTCCATTGTCCATTTCCATAATTTACTGCCCTTGTGCATTTAACAGAAATGAAGTACTTCTTTAAGATGTACAAAGATCTAGCGGTACTTCTTGATCTGAGGGTAGCCGTGTTAGTCTGGATCTGTAAAAGCAGCAAAGAATCCTGTGGCACCTTATAGACTAACAATGCATCTGAGGAAGTGGGTATTCACCCACGAAAGCTCATGCTCCAAAACATCTGTTAGTCTATAAGGTGCCACAGGATTCTTTGCTACTTCTTGATCTATCACCCCAAACAATGCAATATCTTTAAAATGAAAGCTATTATCTAGCCCAGTGATTCTCAACCCCTGGTTGAGAGGTACACAGAGGTTTTCCAGAGCATACATCAACTCCTCTAAATATTTGCCTAGTTTTACAACAGGCTACATAAAAAGTACTAGTGAAGTCAGTACAAACTAAAATTTCATACAGATACTGATTTGTTTACATACTGTTCTATACACTATGCACTGAAATGTAAATATAATATTTATATTCCAATTGATTTATTTTATAATTATATGGTAAATATGAGAAAGTAAGCAATATTTCAGTAATAGTGTGCTGTGCCACTTCTGTATTTTTATGTCTGATTTTGTAAGCAAGTAGTTTTTAAGTGAGGTGAAATTTGGTACTATGCAAGACAAATTGGACTCCTGAAAGGGGTACAATAGTCCGGAAAGGTTGAGAGCCACTGTTCTAGCCCATACAAACTATCATGATGAGTTCTCTACTCTCAAGCTTATTATACAGTATTGCCAAAAGAATGTTTCCCTTTGACGTGTCCAAGGTTATGCAGCTTCCATCCTTTTACTAGTAAGTGGTTGTATGTTTGAGTTTCTTGTGAATCACTACTGTGGAGAATATGTGACAGTTATGGCCACAAAGCAAAAACAAACAAAAATTAGAAATGAAGATAAAGCCCACATCCTCTACTCTGAACTAAAAAATCTTTATAATCATGCCAAATATTTCATTAGTTAATATTGAGCTTTATTCATAGATTATAAAGCTGAAAGGGACCACTGTGATATCTAGTCTGACCTTCTGTCTAACACAGACCATAGAACCTCCCTGAATGAATTGCTGTTTGAACTACAGCATACTTTTAGAACAGTGGTTTTCAACCTTTTTTCCATTTGTGGACCCCTAAAAAATTTCAAATGAAGCTGTGGGCCCCCTTTGGAAATCTGAGACATAGTCTACATTGAAAGTTTGAGCTGAAAAACACTGCTTTAGAAGAACTGTTCGAGGAAGAATCCAGCACAATCCTTGGTAAGTTGTTCCAAATCGTTAATTATCCTTATGGTTAAAAATGTGTGCCTTATTTCCAGTGTAAATTGGTCTAGCTTCACATTTCAGCCATTAGGCCTTTTATACTTTTTTTCCTATTAGATTAAAGAGCCCTTTATGATCAAATTTCTGCTTCCCATGTAGGTACCTAAAGACTGTTATGTTAACCCTTAGCCATCTCTTGGTTAAGCTAAATAGATTTAGCTCTGTGAGTCTCTCACTTTAAAGCATATTGTCCAGTCCTTTAATCATTTTTGCGGTACCTTCTCTGAACCATCTCCAATTTACCAAACATCCTTCTTGACCTGTGGATACTTAGAGTTAAGCATGTACTTAAGTACTTTTCTGAACAGAAATGCTTTTCCGAATCAGCCCTAAAAGCTGAGAGGATGCATGTGCACATTAATGAAAAAATCCTGCACATTGAATATTCTTTGAAGGTTCCTTGAAAAAACAATAGCCTCGAAAATGTCTTGCAGCTATTATATGGCCATACAAATTTGCCTAGGCAGATGTGCTGAAAATAATGCACTTTCCTGATGTGCAACTGTGTTCATTTGAGACACATGATCAAGCAAAATGACTTGCCCTTTTCTTGCCTGGTAAGCTTTATGGGTCAGTTTTAGTCTACTATGATTTTTTTTCCAGTGGAATTATATACACCTTTGAAAATAAAGTGTTAGAACTAACATTATAGTAATTTGTACCTTAGTACAATGTTTACGTATTCCTGAAAACAGTGTTGTAAAAGACAGATATTCCATCCTTCAAGAGATCTATCTCTCATAAACATGCAGTGATTTTATGCAGGTAAATGCCATTATCACTAACAATAGTTGCATATGTCCTGTGCTCTGATGGAGAATAAACCTCTATGTGTTCAATAAACAGAAGAATATGATCTCATGGACTACCAAAAAGACAATCTAATACAAACTGGATCTCTTTGCCCGTCCTCATTGTCACTATATACCAGATGTAATAAACTAATTAGAAGCCATTTTATATAGACAACAGATTTCTGTGTGTGCAATTATTTATGATCATTATTAAAAGATAGAATAATCTGTACACAATGATATTGTTTGTTTGCTCTGAACTGTTCTGGGGGCAGCTATGTCTGAAGGTGACACTGCAAGAGAACAGGAATGGCTTTGAGTATCAGAGAAGGACTATGGAGACTCTAATTTCTAGGTTACCTATATGAATCCAGACAAGGTCAGTACTGCCTGAAGAACACTGCTATCTGACAGCTGCTTAGTGGTTATGTCAAATGAATTGGTGATCTCATTTCATTTCCTTGTGGGCAGGGGGGGCCAAAGATTGATTTAATATGGGAAGGGAACAGTTGTCTGACTCCCCGGGTGGTCCACCCACATCTGAAGCTCTTTGGAAAGTCTGTGTGATGGGAAGTTTGCGCTGATACTGCCTGTGCATTTTGTAAGAAATGTCTACGCTTTTCAGAGTCCTATGTGGAGGATGGTGCCAAGCCACAATGCTACAACCCACAATCTTCCTCAAGCATGGTGTACATAGGAGTTGCATATGTGGTACATACTGCAAGGATGGTATAGATTCTGGTGCACTAGCCCTGCTCTGTGAGCTGGTGTGGAAGCAAATCTGGAGAAGCCCCTGTTCACAGGGACTGGTGCTGAGAGTGGCCCTTGTGTTGGTTATGCAAAGTAGGAAGGTGCTTTGCATGCCACAGGAATTGGGAAGGGGAAGAGGGAAGCGGTCTCATAATCTAGATTTCAGTTAATGCATAAGATTTTAAATTGTAAAGAAGTAAAGGCAACACTGTTCCTGAGCAGTAATTTTACCTTAAAAGGGTGAGGGAGGGAGGATTTTCATACTTCATAAATTGGTATTCTATAGTTCTTCTGGAAAAAAGCTCAACAAATATGTATGTACTAGTGCTACTAAATATAATTTATAATTTAATTGGATTGAGAGACAATCTTTAGAGGCAGTGTGTGTGTGTGTGTGTGTGTGTGTGTGTGCACGTGCAAAAGGGAGTAATGAAAGCTGAGTAATCTGAAAAATGATCCCTTGATACTGCAGAAAAATTTATCACATTGTGAAACAGAATTAGTTCAACATTTCCAAAAGTATCACCCTGGATATCAGAAAAATATCCTGCAAGAAACACTCCTTGTCAGTCAATAAGGTATTTCAAAAAGTGATAGCTAATTAAAAGTTCTCACATGTAATGAGTGAAATTGCTACCATGAAAAGTCTCCTATATCATGATTTTAAAAAACCCCAAAATAACAAATAACTTTAATAATCTATTCTCTTTCCCAAGAGGGAAGATAATTCCAAGTAATATTAATGGGTGTTACATATGCACATAGAAGTAGAATAGATCCCTGAGGGGCAGATCCACAAATGGTGTAAACTGGTGTAGCTCCAGTGAAATCAATGGAGCTATGACAACTTACACCAGATGAGAAGCTGCCACTTACTGTGTATTTTCACTCTGATCTGTCACAAAATATAATCATCCAAGAATTTTAATATCTCAGGTTCCACCCTGTACATCAATTTGTTTTTTCATCTGTGACAGGGCACAAAATGAACTGCAAATGTCAGGTCATTGTTCCCTGCTCTAACATTTTTCAGAATTGCAGCACTTTCATGTTTCATATGTCCAGGTTAATCCAATTCACCTTTGAATGTGACATTTGCAAGTCTTATTGATGATTTCTTTCTTTCCTGATGGCAATATATGTTTTAAAGTGTTTATGTTCGGCCAGATCTTTGAGCACAAAGTTGAATATTTAGTTCATTAATTTAAAGGGAATCATAAATCAGATTTACATATGAATTTACTTGGATAAATGTATTATCCTATGTGCTGCAATGAAAAAAAATCAGGTTTGTAATTTACTATGTAAAAAATTGGTGTTCAGCAGCATGATTGGACTATAGAAATGTCACAATATTGTATTGAAAGGGCTTTCCTTTTGTACAATTTAGCTGGTAATATAAATTTGATAGTATTTGACAAAAACAATGTTCTATCTATAAACCAGTGTTTCCAGTTTTAAATAGCATGATCTTACAATTCCTTCACTTACTAGTTTAAAGTTAATTAAACTTGTTGAATACAAATTGTCTCTATATACTACGATTTTTACTTCTGTTCATATAATAGTAATACTTTACTGAATATTAGAATGACATGCCTGTCAAATGGATGTCTATACACTTACTTCATTACAAAACATTTCTGTAAAATATATCAGAGCAATGCCTTCAGGATTCAGTCCTCTGTGTATAGTCCCAGAAATTATTGTATTAATACAGAACAGATATAATGCCAAATCCTGGAGCTCTTGTCAATGAGAGTTTTATCTGAGTGAGAACTGAATCAAAATTGAACATCAGTGACTGTTCTGCCTGAATAAAAGCTAACAACGCTACAGGATTTGTTTTATAAATAATCTGTTCACTTCATTACAGAACTGGCAGTCACGCCTTAAGAATGATTTTTATACCATTATTAACTTCAGCTCTAGATTCTCACATCAATTATCTTTTTAATTTGAAATGAGTGATCAGTCTAAATTGCAAGAAGAAGGAGAAATCTTTCCATGTATGAGAAGTAAAGGGACAGGGTCAAACCTAGAAGTCTTGGGTATGTCTAATTTTGCCACTGCTTTTCTTCTGAAGTTAAACAAGGTCTTATATTTAACCACATCCAGTCTGTCGCTTGAACACAAGTTGGGACACTATCTAACAATTTGTTCAGCGCTAACTTCCCTGGATGAAGAGAAACACTGTTCAGATCCCACAATGGTTGAGTAGGGGGGAGAGGGAGAGAAACTGCATTATTTCCATTTTAGTTTTTCAAGCAAGCTAGGTTACTAATAAAAAACAATTGTTGGTGTCTCTGGGGTGGAGTTGACTTGCCCAGGGAAACAATGCAAACAAATAGTCTAATTGTTTAAATTTAGAGTCAAGGTCTTGGTGTCTCCTTAGTGGAAAGTACTCCTCTACATTAGTCAGTTAGATGGTCGCTGCTGGTGACCTAGGAGCAAGAGAACCACGTAAATGACAAACTTGTGTAGCACACCATGCAGTGGTATTATAGTTGCTACCAGAAGCTCATGGCTGGCTCTCTGGGTATGGGGGAAAGAGCGTCTAAAAGGGGTAGGAAGAAAAATTGATTAGCCTGATTCTAGGTGCATTGCTTTTCCATACTTACCTTCTGTATGGACTGCGGATACATAGGTCCAGTTGTAGCGTTTGACTATGTCAAGCATGGCCCGGGCTTGCAGGGTGTCAGAAGGGACCACCCTCAAGAAGTATTTGTATAAAGTTTTGTCACTTAAGTCAATGCTCGTTGCAGAATAAGCGATCTGAGGGATATCAAAGAGCTGGAGCAGGTTTTGAACTTGGATAGCAACCGAGCTGGAGCCTGGACCAATCACCCCAGCAATGGGTTTTTTGGTCCTGCTCTGATGTTGGGGTAGAGAATCAGGCACACATCGACTAGTCCCATCTTTCTCATCTCTTATGGAGATCAGGGAGTCTCTTATAAACTCAATGCTCTGCTCGAGTGCTACTGAAGAGTGCCAGCAGGAATCTCTGATTTCACTGCCCAGCGTGATGTTGGGCAGCAGTACTGGGTCTGAGTTAATTTTATCCAAAGTGTGAAACATTGCTTCAACTCTCTGGATGCCATATTGCTCTCTGATCTCCCCACACTTCCTCTCTGGCACTTTCTCGGCCGGCGGTTGGTGATGGACTGAGAAGAGGGCACCTATAATGACATCTCCATCCATTCTGGCTACTGATCGCTGCGAGGAAGCTCCTGACAGCAGCATCTTCCTGCCAGTGTTTTTGGGGAGAATATCCATCTCCAGGAAGATAGCAGGGAAAAAGACTAGCACCACTCCAATCATTTTGTTACAGGATGTCATCCAAATGCAGGTTACAAATTTCATGGGCTCCTCCTGTCTGCACATTGTTGAAGGAAATACCAGCCTCTTGCCCGTCACTTGTCAAGTGTCTCTAAATCCCATTACAGCATAGGCTTAAACAAATGGCTCTCAGGTGCAAAAGGAGTCATCATAGTACTGAACTGTATCCTGTTGACATAGGAAGAAAGAATAACACACATTTGTTAAAGAAAACTGTGTCAGGGTAGCAATCAATAAAAATCAGTTTTATCTTAAAAGGGTTTGGAGAAATAAATATTTCTTTAAATGTGCACATCAGAAGAGGCTCTCAAATGTAAGTTTCAAGGAAGAATATATGCATAGACCCACGTGTGTATATACAGATGTGTTTAAGACAAAGAGGTTGCTGCCTGTACCTTTTAAACTAATGATAGAATAGCAGACAAGTTTTAAAACTTTTGTAAGCCAGTTAATCAGAAAAAAATCTTATCATTGCCTCAGTGGTCGCCATATCAGAAAGGAGGGGGGAGGGTTTACTTTACTCACTGTCATTTAAAAACATCATTTGGATGTGAACAATCCACTTTCAAAAAGAGAGAGAGAGAAATCTGCCTTCCCAGTGAAGGAAAATGTCATTTAAAGGTCAGAGTAGAAAAAAAACTCATTACAGCTTAGATTAACTTTTCGGGGTTTAAGGGGAAAATTCAACAAGAGACACAAATATGAAAGCCAGGGAAAATACATACAGTATTAGTTACTAAGGCAACCACAGATAAAGTAGTGGTGTGCTTTCTTGACACGCCTGCCTTCCCTGCAGACTTTGGGCACCCAGAGGTGTGGAGCCAGGCAATTCTAGTTGAAATAGTTTAATGCAGTTTAAAGGTGATCGGCTGCCGAGAGGGAAGGCAGGAGGTCTGACTTGCTGAGCTAGGCTTGGACCCCTCGTTGCAAGGCGAGGATGGCTCTGTTTTCAGCACCCAGGACAGCGCACAGGAGAGCCCGACCTCCCTACAACCCGCCCTGTCCCTTTACCTCCTGCCAGGGCGACTCGGCTTCCCCCTAAACTTCTCAGCATCTCTGTCTTTGTGGCTGCTACCGCAGCCAAGATCTCGCACGCTATCACAACCCCTCCCCCCAACACACAGACAGACAAACCCCCTACTTGCAGCAGCCCATCCTTCCCGAATGGCTTCTCGTGCCAGGATCAGGTCCGGGAGGAGGAAGCAGCGAGCCAGGGCTTCGCCCCTCGGGTCTCTCCCCCTTTGCTGAAGGATGGAGAGAAGGGCGCGAGGGAGAACGAGAGTGGGGAAGATGCTCTGAGGAGCCACCAGTCCCGATTCTCCCTCCTGATCCTACAGCCACACACAAGAGGCGTCTCAAACTGGCCGGAAAGCCAGACAGACCTGGAATGTGTCGCCTGGGTGTCTTTTGTCTGGATCTTTTATCTGCAGCGCTACACCTTAAATCTTGGTTTATTTGTAGGTTTAAACTTAAGACTTACCTGAATCAGTGAGACAGTTCGCTCCTTCCTTGGTCAAAGCAGTCATTGGCAGTTCTCCTGCGAACATGGGCTTTAGCACTGTTACAGTCAGATGGGAGGATATGGGCTGTACGCTAGTGCCCTCTTTCTTCAACACTGTTTTACCGCAAGAAAAAAAAAACAGGTCATTCAAGGCTCATCCATTATCTCATACATAAAGATCAGTCATTTCTCCCCCTCCTTAATTTCTTTAGCTATTGTCTGGTTATCAAGAAAAGAAATATAATCCAGAAAACAGCCTTGCTGGAGGGTTGTGTTTTGTCTGACTTTCAGCTACCGTAATTCATTACCTCCTTGTCACACAAACAAATAAAAACAGAGTATGATGCTGGGGGGGAAGGGGCTGATTGAAATGTATTTGATGTAGATAAATGTGAAAGTCTGACTCGTTTGGAAGGTTTCTTAATGTCTGCTGTTGAAATAAAAACTAGTGTACCAAGATAAATCAGAGGTAAAGAGAAAGAAATTGAGATTCCAGTTTTCAGGTCAAGATGAATCTAAATCAAGCACCTTAGAGTAATGTCAGATTAAAATAATGCCAGACTGAATAATCATAATTCGAACGACCGGCTTGCATCACCGCCACCAGTCTCGGGTGTTTTAGTTTACTGTGTGGAAGTTAAAGTTAGATCTCCATCCCTCTGGGAAGTCTATAGTCTGTGGAGGTTGGAATTTGTCCAGTTTTTTTTAAAAAAAAGACAAGGACAAGTATTTAACTACTGAACATTCAGAGACTATTTCCTGGTGAATACTGTTTCATAGGTTTCTCTTTCCTGTGTAATATTTGCTCTTTCCCATTGGCAGAACTGATTATGTACTATGCTGCTTAGTTATTTGTGAGACGCATTCATTATTAAAGACTTAATATAACATATAAATGCAACCACAACAAACCTTGGTACACACTTTTTACTATCACTTATGACAGTGGGGACAAATGAGTTTTATAAAATAATAACTGATTATATGCTGTGTTTCCAAATCAGGAGGTAATAAGTTAAAGAATGGCAGAATCCTTGAATGAGAGGCTCATGGGCTGCTTTCCCTTCCAGGTATATATGTACGGTTTCATGTGTGTGCCCATATAAGCGTATATATATACACACACTCTACATAATGGAGTCACCTGTATTCGAGTTTCAGAGTGGTAGCCATGTTAGTCTGTATTAGCAAAAACAACAAGGAGTCCTTGTGGCACCTTAGAGACTAATAAATTTATTTGGGCATAAGCTTTCATAAGTGGGTTTTAGCCCATGAAAGCTTATGCCCAAATAAATTTGTTAGTCTCTAAGGTGCCACAAGGATTCCTCGATGTTTTTTCTATTCGAGTTGCATTTAGACTTACACTTAAAAATAGGAATAAATTCCTTCTGTTTCACACTTAAATAATTCAATGTAGCCTCCAATTTTGGCACAATAGCCTTTCAAAAGACAACTGGTCTATTTATTTAACTATTTAAGGAAAATATTTACTACCACTAACTTTGTCAGAGGAAACACTTTAAAATGCTACCTGTTTTAAATATTCCCCCTCAACACTCCTTTGAGTTCCTCCAGCTGAACAATCAGAGACCCCGTAAATGCCAAACTTTCCACAGACACACATTGTGATAATATTTCAGACACAGACCATGCCTGAACCTCATACAAAGAGCCATTCCTCTAATTCAGGATACCTCGAGTCTCGCCAAGATTAGCCAATAGAACAGTCAAGTCTCATCACCCAGTTCTGTTCTTTGATGCTACCAGCCTTGCTTCCTGACTCACCAGTTCTATGCAGCACAGAGTCCCTGGGGAGGCAGGGAGGTGAGCTGGCCAGCAGGGAGGATGCATGGGGAACAGGGGTAGGTTTGGGCATATGGAAGAAATGGGGCTATGGAGGTGAGAGGAAAAGATATCTAGGATCTCTGAAGAAATGGAGGTTGAGTTGTCAGGGGCAAAAAAAGACAGCAGCTCTGGTGAACTCTTCTAGTGCCAGTGCCTCAGCACAGAGGTTCTCGGCTTTCTCCTACCCCAATCCCTCCACACAACCCTGGTTCCTTCCACCCAGCTCCCACAACCAAAAGCCTCTCCTCCCATAAACTTGCCACTCTTGAATATCTCCCCTCCCTCATCATGGGTCACTTACCTCTCTGGCTACCCCTACGTCACCACTCTTCAGATACCATCACCACCTCTTGGATACCATGGTGTCCATGTAGCAGCCCCGGGAGAGGAGCTGAATAGGACTACACAGCATTGTGGAGGGGCATGGGTGGTGAGTAAGGAAGCAGGAAGGGGCATTAGGGGTAGAGTGGTAATAGGGTGAATGGAGTTGTGCTGGTTTTGGATTTTTGTGGGGAAGTCTGAGAATTAATTTTTTACATTCCGAAATAGAAAGAAAGCAACAACAAAATTCCTGTAAAATGATTTTTTGGGTGGGGAAAAATTATTTGGGGTTGATCAAAATGTTTAATTTTAATGAAATTGAAAAATTTTCACTCCAATTTTGACTTTTTTATTTTATACTACATAGTATAAAATGTGAAACATTGAAACAAAAAGTCATTTCAAAAGGGAAAATCAAAATGTTCCATTCTGAAAAGGTCAAAGAGAACATTTTTCCCTTATCAGAATGCTCCTTTTTGACCTTTGTTTCAAAACAAAATTCTGTTGAAATCAACATTTTTCTGTGGAACTTTTTGAATTTATGAAACTGCATTTTCTCATAGCAAAATGTTCAGTTGGAAAATTTCTCACCAGCTCTGCTAGGAAGTAGAGTTGTGTGGGAGAATATTGGCTTGTGGTACACCTGGTTTGGAGGGGAAGAAGCTGAAAGGGGAGGAGCTTTGATCTGATGAACCCATATATGGTTTGTCAGCATGCAGCTCCTCCTATCGCCCGGTAAGAGAAATGTCAGATTCTGTTCCAGTTGTGTGTTTTCTCCAGATAACTCATCAGTGAGCTTTGGGGCTTATCTGGGTGGAGCAATGTTGCTAAAACTTTTGCCTCTGAGGATTGTTTATTTTTTAAGGAAAAGTCATTTCACATAACCTGCGTCAGTTAGAATCCACTCTAGTGATTATACGTCCATCTTTATTCTGGCGACCTACATTTTTTCCCTTGCGTTTTACATAAGCCACTATATGCATGCTAGAAGGTAAACTTTATAGATATTTCCTTGTAGTAGATCCTGAAATATTTGTATGTAAACAAAGGCTCATCGTCAACTAATAAAATTCAAACAGGATCCCCTCTTCCCAAGCAGGGATTGTAATCATCCAAATATATTTAATATGAGCAATATTCTCCTTTTTTCCTTTTGATAAAGCAAAGACATCTCCTATAGTTTTCATTATAAAAAATGAGGCTGCAGGCCTTTGTCCTCTCTTTCAATCAAATGGTCTTATATTTGAATTAATAACTGAGACCACATTACAACACATTTCATAATAAATGTGTTTGCTTCCAGCTATCTACTTTAATTACTATGTATTGAGCATTAATGGATCAATCCTGCTCTCTTATTATCTCCATATGTATAGCTCCAAAAGTCTCTGATTGTTCAGTGGTTCCTCAGACATGTAGATCCACTGAAGTCAAATGGGTCTATTGCATAAAAAAGGGGATGTAGATTTGGGCCCCACAAGTGGAACCTATAGTGTTATTTTGAGAGACTAGAAGCAATCTCCACTCAGAACTATAACTACACTCTCCTCCAAAGAGTTCATTTTTGATAGATCCATCTTTTAAACACATCTTTCCACAAAGATCCCCCAGAGGCTGAAAGTTTTTATTCCTATCCCTCAGACACCCTATTAGTCCTGTACAAAATCAAGGTATCATGAGCATATTCCTGAGCTTACTAAATTCCATATACTTTCTAAAATAAACAAAGCACGTATACCTCCTCAGAGATTCAGTCAGTGAGGAGCTGTCTGTCTAGTTGTGATTTTAAATATCTTTCATGTAAGCATGAGATCCAATCAATGCAAAATCTAGCAGTGACGAACTTCTTGTGGATTTTTTGACACTCTATAGGTATGTCTACACTATGGGATTATTCCGATTTTACATAAACTGGTTTTGTAAAACAGATTGTATAAAGTCGAGTGCATGCGACCACGCTAAGCACATTAATTCGGCAGTGTGCATCCATGTACCGAGGCTAGCATCGATTTCCAGAGCATTGCACTGTGGGTAGCTATCCTGTAGCTATCCCATAGTTCTCGCAGTCTCCCCCGCCCATTGGAATTCTGGGTTGAGATCCCAATGCAAAAACAGTGTCGCGGGTAATTCTGGGTAAATGTCGTCACTCAATCCTTCCTCCGTGAAAGCAACGGCAGACAATCATTTAGCGCCCTTTTTCCCTGGATTGCCCTGGCAGACGCCATAGCATGGCAACCATGGAGCCCATTTTGCCTTGTCACTGTCACCATATGTGTACTGGATGCTGCTGACAGACGCGGTACTGCAGTGCTACAAAGCAGCATTCATTTGCCTTTGCAAGGTAGCAGAGATGGTTACCATCCCTATTGCACCGTCTGCCATGCCATTGTAAATTGGTGATGAGATGATGGTTATCAGTCATTCTGTACCATCTGCTGCTGTCATGGGTGCTCCTGGCTGGCCTCGCTGAGGTCGGCCAGGGGTGCATGGACGAAAATGGGAATCACTCCCCGGGTCATTCCCTTCTTTATGTTTTGTCTAAAAATAGAGTCAGTCCTGCCTAGAATATGGGGCAAGTGTACTAGAGAATGAGAGAGCACAGCCACTCCATGTCAGAGCCCCAGAGATCCCACAGAAATGATGGCTGCATGCCATTCTAGGGAGTGCCCCTGCAACAACCCCATCCATTGCTTCCCTCCTCCCCCAACCCTCCTGGGCTACCATGGCAGTGTCCTCTCATTTGTGTGATGAAGTAATAAAGAATGCAGGAATAAGAAACACTGACTTTTTAGTGAGATAAAATGAGGGGGAGGAAGCCTCCAGCTGCTATAATAGTCCAGGCAGCACATTAAACAGTGGGGTGGGGGGAGAGAGGAGCCCAGCCTCCCACTGCTATGATAGTCCAGGCAGTACAGAATCTTTTCTTTAGACAGGAAAGGCGGGGGGGCTGATAGAGCTCAGCCTCCAGTTGCTATGATGAAGATGATTACCAGCCATTCTGTATCATCTGCCGGGGATGACCGAGAGTCATTCCCATTTTTACCCAGTCACCCCTGGCCGACCTCACCGAGGCCAGCCTGGAGCACTCATGGACTGATGATGACAATGGATAGCAGTCATATTGTACCGTCTGCCGTCAGGAAGGGGATGCTGGTGTTCAGTGCTGTAGCACCCCGTCTACCAGCAGCATGCAGTAGACATAGGGTGACATTGAAAAAAGGAGAGAAACTTTTTTTTCCCTTTTCTTTCGGGGGGGCAGAAGGGTGTAAATTGACGACATATACCCTGAAACACCCGGGAAAATGTTTTTGACCCTTCAGGCATTGGGAGCTCAGCCAAGAATGCAAATGCTTTTCAGAGACTGCGGGGACTATGGGATAGGTGGAGTCCTCAGTACCCCCTCCCTCCGTCCATAAGCGTCCATTTGATTCTTTGGCTTTCCGTTACTCTTGTCACATGGGACTGTGCTGTGGACTCTGTATCATAGCCTGGAGATTTTTTCAAATGCTTTGTCATTTCATCTTCTGTAAAGGAGCTGTGATAGAACAGATTTGTCTCCTCATACAGCAATCAGATCCAGTATCTCCCATACGGTCCATGCTGGAGCTCTTTTTGGATTTGGGACTGCATCGCCACCCGTGCTGATCAGAGCTCCACCCTGGGCAAACAGGAAATGAAATTCAAAAGTTCGCACGGCTTTTCCTGTCTACCTGGCCAGTGCAGCTGAGTTCAGATTGCTTTCCAGAGCGGTGACAGTGGTACACTGTGGGATACCGCCCGGAGGCCAATACCGTCGATTTGCGGTCACACTAACCCTAACCCAACATGGCAATGCCAATTTCAGTGCTACTCCTCTCATTGGGGAGGAGTACAGAAACTGGTTTAAAGAGCCCTTTATATTGATATAAAGGGCCTCGTTGGGTGGACGGGTGCAGCATTAAATCGGTTTAACGCTGCTGAATTCGGTTTAAAAAAGTAGTGTAGACCAGGCCTATGGGATACAGAGTCCATCAAGCACTGTTTCATTCACGTGTTCAGTAGTTTCAACCTCCAATTCTAATTATTGTTAACATTAACCAATAATTTAAGTTTATTTCCTTAGAAGTTTCTAAGATAAATTAGAAATGTTCTGCTGCTTCTTTAATTGTTTTATAACACTATGTGGGAGAAGAAGAAAAAAAACCCAACAGAATGGAAGTTCTTCATGTAGAATGTGAGAAGAAAGACTGGAACAAAGTGTGCCATGTGGCATTCCTCATAGTGAAAGGCAAGGAATCTCACAATCTGTTTATTTTTGACCAAGGCACACCATCTACACCATGACATGTCATATCCAAAAATCCAGCGTTCACTTCGCTGAGAGGCATGCCACTCGTCACCAAAAGCTGCACCCCAACTGTAAAATTTTAGTTTGATACAGTATATAGAATTTAGAGGATTTAATAGTAAATTCAACAGTTACAAATAGTATATGACAAAGGGGGTGACAATCTGGCTATCTAGTCCTAGATGAGGTTTCAAACCTTTTCTGTACTTTTTTTTTATGTATAACAGTGTACCTATGATGCCTTCTAGCCCAACATATGACACAATAGGTATAAAACATACTTATTTGCATTCAGTTGATGTATTTCATTTAATGATGATAAAACTTACTAGCCATAAAAAACCCTCAAACTTCCCCTTGAAATCATCTCTTCAGAATAAGCTGAAGTAAATAGATTGATATTCAGGTCGTGTGCCAACAAACTCAGGCTATGTCAAACTAAAGAGGAAAATGAATTTCAGAGTCAAGGCCCCTCCAGTTTCAGATGTGAGGAACCCTCCATTTAGAATGCCCATCACCCAGACAAAAAATCCAGGGACTGTCAGCTTGAACATCACAGCAAGGTTGAAATATGAAGAGAGAGAGAGAAAAAAGAGAGATTGAGAGAGAAGGTCTCTAAGGTATATAGGACCCAACCATAAAGCTCAAAACTCAGGCCAGATATTGAATACAGAAATTCACTGGAAGTAGGTAAAATCTGTGACGAACTAGTGTGAAGCATTGTGGAATAAGCAGTAGCTGAAATTTCTCAGTGGTTTTCAAGGCTAGTCCCATACAAAGCTCATTGCAGTAATCCATTCTGGAGGCAATTATGGCAAAATTTGCATCTGAGAAGAAAAAGTTGGAATGTTTCTGCAAAACGTAGATGGAAAAAAATATCATTGGTCACTGCTGATATTTGGTCTTCCACCAGGAGCCATGGATCCAATAGCGTCCCTAGATTACAAACCTTAACAACAAAAGGCATAAGTCCTTTAGGGCTAAACTGAGAGTTTACTCTCAACCCACAAGAAGGAGCAATATGTATCTGCAGTGTTCTAGGAGCAGACTTGGTACATACTATTTTTGGAAGTTTCTCCAATTTTCTGAAGTTTTTCCCGTGACTAATCTCAGTACAGAAGAGAACAGCTACATCAGGTATATAACAGCTTCTTCTCTGCAGCCTTCATTTCTCCACCATATTTAATATGTCACTTCTACATATTCCAGAAAAAATTAACAGAATAATAGAAGTTAGAGGCAGAAAAGACCTACAATCCGTTCCGTTGCCTGAGTAGGATTGTTTCACACACCAAAAAAGTAGAAGTATCAGTTTAGAACACCAAAAAGGTTCCCTTGAAAGGATTGGGCCTTTATCGTGCACTCTTTGGTTCCTAGGGAAACAACATTTATGAAGACATTTATAAATCTAAAAGGTGCAAAGTAATCTCTGGTAAATATAAGCACCCTAGAAACTTGTTGGCATTTATTATTTATTTTAGTTCATTATATACATAGCACAATGTGCAAGACACTTTGTAGCTGTACAGGTACTTCTGCTTCAGATTGTTTGCAATAGCAAACAAAGGATGGGTTTGACAAAGACCAGTATGATTGAATGTTGATGTTGTATTGAAGTGGCCTCATTCTCCACTGTATTCATTTGCACCTGTCCAAAATGGGTGCAAAGTGGGTCTAAAAGCCTGCTAAATCAGGATAGTAACATTTTAGACCCAGTTTGTACTTGCTATGCATAGGTGAAGTGACTATGCTGAGGGCTGGGCAGTAGAGAATCAGGCCTATTGTGGTAATTACATGTTCGTTATTTTGATTGTTTTTAATGTAAGTGCTTTTGACTGGATAATACTTCACTGCAAGGATTACTGGGATCTATAAACTTCACGAAAGAAGTGCATTTTAAGGAGGAACTTGAACGGGAAGCAGCATAACAGAGTGGGTCAAGGATTCCAGGCAGAGGGAGCTGAATGGAAAACTATACGAAAGAGGGTGGGAGGACACAAAATGGGATCTTTAGACATGCTTACATGCCAGGGCCTTTCCCTGTGTAATGCTGTCTTGCCTGGATTGTGGCACTGAGCACTCTAAAAGCAAAGGAAGTGAGTCTGATGGGGAGGGGACAGAGATGGATGGGGAGTGAGTGGCACCTTGAATCCACATTCCTATTTACCTGTGAGCAGAGATGGCTGGCCATCATAGGGGAGGATGCTGTACCTTGAAAAGAGGTGTTGCAAAATACTCCAGCCTAAAAGAAAAGAGGACACAACTGTGCCTTTCTAAGGGACAATTTCTTCACAGGCTGCATTTGGAGCTGTGCAATGTATGCACTGTCCCTTACTCTGGGCTGAGCCTAATGGCTCAATCTACCTGACAAAGAGCAAGCAAGCATGAAATACAACATAGATATTAGCATAAGTACAGTATAATAACCACAAATGAAGATATACAGAATAAAGTTGCTAACATTCAGAAATGGCCTCAAAGTTTGCAATTCAAATTTTGCACCTACAACTATATGCAGCCATGAGTTATAGCATTTATAACTAATTACCTGATTTGCTGGTGCAGTCAAATAGACGTATAAAAAAAATTGCATCCAGAAAATTAAAGATTTGATTGAGGTCCTTTTAAAAATTAGGTTTAACATGTTATAACAAGTACTTGTTAAAATATGTGCATTTTACATCTTAAGTAGTCTAACAGAAACATGAAAAAATCCTTGTTTATTTTTATTATTTATTTTGTTTATGGTCTTCATGCAGAGCAGTCTTGATGACAGAAACTTCACTCAAATTGTCACTTAGACTTTCTACCTAGGATAAGCAGTTTTTGAAGTATTTTATTACCTCATCTTATATCAGATTTACAATTCTTTTTTTCCTTCTGTACTTACTATGTGCTACAATAGTATGAGAAATGCAGAGACTGACTCTTCCTGGTGACTTCAACCTTCATGGAGATGATCACTCTTTTGAGGCAGCTCAGAATTTCCTAGCCATCATGACCACCATGGGCCTGTCTGAGGTAGCTAATGGCTTAACTCAGACAGATGGTCATACTTAAGATCTAATTTTTAGATTTGGACTGGTGATTAGGCAACTGGATCTTAAACCTGTGTCTTGGACCAACCATTACCTCCTTTGCTTTTAGGTTGAGGCTCCTCTCTGCTGTCAGAGTGAGGAATACATTGATGGTCTGCTCTTGACGATTAATGGAACCAGAAAGGTTTCAGAGTAGCCAAGCAAACTTTTTGGGAGTAATAATTTGTTTACCAAACAATGCAATTTTGGGTGAACCAAAACTATTCATGAATTCATGTGAATCTCACTGAAGAATTTTAACCAAGCTGAAAAAGTCAAAATGTTATGGTTATGTCTAAATGAAATGTTTCATTTTGATCCAGCAAAGTTTGTTTAGATTTTCAGGCATTTAGACAAAAGAAAAGGATTCACAAAATGTCAGCAGAAGCAAGAGGAGGTGATGGTGTTGGATGATAATGATTGATGAAGAAGAAGTAGATCTGATTTTCAGAGGGCAGGTATGCAGTAGTTTCTGTAAATCAGGGCCCTTTAGGGTGTCTCAAGTTGGACATTCAAAAAATGAGGCACCTAAAATAATTGATACCTTTTGAAAATCTTGTTCAGTAGCTCTAGCAATGGGTTTGATCTGTAAAACCTCAAAAAGAAAGGAGAATGGAAATTAATAAAGGGCAAACAAAGAAAAATACCACACATGGGCACATTTAAAGACCAGTTTTTCAGTCTGTGTGTATAAACGATTAACAATAACTGATGAGATATTTGTGCACACTTTACCTGGTTAGCAATGGATAAAGTGAAGGGAACAGTAAATGGCATTAATATTACCCTGTTAACCTAAGCGGTTGCCCCAAATGAAACATACAATCAAAACAGTTCCAACACTGAATAAACAGAATTTATTCAAAGGCAAACGTCTAAAGTCATTCATGCACTTGGTTGTGCTTTATACAAAATAGAGCTCACTCAAGTGTATTGGATTAAAGCTACATGGTCTGATAGTTTGCTAATTACTAGTAATATGAGTATGGGAGACCCTCTAGCACATGCCAGTGCAGTGATACCATTTTTCTTATTTTTAATCTAGAGGCAATTTTCTTAGTAGCTACAACCTGTGTTTAAATTTTTTTTCTGGTAACAGCTTCTAAGAAGCCTCTGTTTCATCAGCATTGTAAATCTGCTCTGACAGCAAATCTTCACTTTTTAAATTAACCCAGCCAAAGTACCTAAATGGTTCAACTGGGTTGGTAGCAGTTGACAGTCACTACAACAATGGACAGCTGCTGAATTACTTGTCTATATTTAAATATGTTCAGCCAACACACATTAGCCAAAAATGTCTTCATCATTCATATCATTGTGCTTTTTGTTTTCAAATTGTACCTGCAGTTGGTGTGTCTTTATTCCACAGGTAAATTGGCTTGTTCAAAGATTCATCTCCAAATATTTATAGTTTTCTTTTTTCCTAAACTGGAATCACTGTTGACAGAGTAAACACATTCATGTATCTCTTTCTTTATGCTATACTTTGCTTAATATTATACATTCTCACCTCAAAACACAGAAACACTTTACACAATTTTATCCCTAAGTACTCCATGACCTGTGTGCCTTATGTGACCTATGCTGAGTCCATTCTATAGCAAGACCTATGCTGACTCCTGTTTTGCTGCCACCTAAAAACAAATAAAACAATGACAAAGCATATTCCTAATTCAGGAAAGCAATTAAGCATGTGCTTAACTCCATTCCTGTTCCACAAAGGTCTTAAGTACGTGCCATCACAATGTTCTTTTTATGAAAGGGGGTGGGGTGGAAGATAGGAGGGGAGAAAACTGCAATTTTTGTTTTTATTTGGTCACTGCTAATGCAGCAAAAGCCTCATGAATACAGAAAAAAACATTTCTGCACACCAAATACTCAAATACAATACAGCTGTATCTGGGGAAAGCTGCATATATTTTCCATGCACTGAGCCTATGTTTTCCACTACTGCTCATATTTTCTAACTGAAGATCCCCAAAGGTGAAGAGAGAGAAAGAGAGACGGGGAGAGATAGAGGGAGGTGTTGTCTTGTTTGCTGCTGCAGGAAAAGTTGATGCTTGTATGGCCAAGGTATATGCTGGATTCTTGAAGATTCAGAGTGCATATATGAATATACAGCTATATAAATTCTAAAGGTGGTATTATAAAGGAAAGGACTAACAGGAGACTTAACATTCTAGGTTATAAATTAGGGTGTTTAAACTGTGCCATCCACCCCATCCCCCAGTTTTAACTATTCTTGTTGGAAATTTAAACATATTGTGAATAGAAACTGTTATTCAATTGGTTTTTATTTTATAGTGTAAGCCATTTATTCTCAACACCTTTATTTGGAAAGAGACAGCATTATGCTGTCATGTTTTATGGAATCATTTTAATTATTATGTAGTGCACAAAGTATGAAAGAAAGCATAATAACCTACAATGGTCATTATAACCACATATTATAAGCTGTCACACAAGAAAACTTGTTTGTGTAGAGCATAGTATTTTAGAGCTCTATGGGACATGGGCATGGCTGGGAGATGGAGGAATTGGAGAGCACTCCACAGCATGCTCTCCTACAGACACCATGGATATCCTAATGAGCATCCAAGTGAGAGTTAATACTGCCCTAAGCACCACTATATACAACAGAATCCCCTCCAAAAGTCACAGTCCATAGCTGGGGAAAGAGGTAGCATGATGGCTCCTAAGGGAAGCATACTGCCAGGATGACAAGGCCTGCATAAAAATTCTCATGAAAGGATGAGGCAGCACAGATAAAAGTTAGGAAATGACAGAATGAAGGTTGAGTGCTTGACTTTGCAATCTCACTAACATTCTTTAAATGTCCTTTTTGTGTGTGTGAGTGATATTTATATATACAGCAATTAAATGTCCTGTGGAATATAAACAAAATTAAAATCATCCACTCAGCAGTTTGAGATATCACAAGATCAAAAGAGTTTGCCAAGTGCAGTACTGAGCCGAAAATATAAGTAATCTCTCTATTTACCTTTCTTGCATCCACTTTATCTTTCTTGCATCTGTACAGACATCATATTATTAATATCTTATATATATTAGTCCTCTTCTCTATCTGCAATGCAGAATAGGGACTTCATCCATTTGAAATAAATTATGCTTCCATAAAAGCATATCCAGTACTGTATACTTTAAGGCTCAATATGGGGTTTACTGGTGAAATATTTGTTGTTAAATTGTTTATTTCCTATCTACAGTTGTCTAGAGAACCAAACTGAAGCAAAAGAAGAGTAATTAGGGACTTTGTGCTGAAAAAAGGAAAAAAAATGTAAATTTCTTCTGATATATTAATTTCTCCCTCAGACTCAATTCACAATTTGAGAAAGGAAGACTGGTTTCTAAATAATAGCGTACTACCCCATTTCCTTGGGAAAAATATTAGTTACAGTTTGATTCCATCTGTATAAAGTTTGGACAGATACTTCATTTTTTGTGATTAAAGGCTTATTACATGACAAGATGTCAGGTACAAGGACTGTGGCCAGTGATGCACAGTTATTTTTGTTCACTTACTCTCACAGTCAGACCAAGTGGGTCCTATTCGTTCCAAGCAAGGAGTGTAAAAATCCTTGAAGTGATTAGTGGTTGCTAAGATCATTATGTTGGGGAGTTTCTGTACTAAACATTTTTATTATAATTAATTTTTACATAAGAAGGGTCATACTGGGTCAGACCAATGGTCCATATAGCCCAGTATCCTGTCTTCCAACAGTGGTCAAGGCCAGGTGCTTCAGAGGAAATGAACAGAACAGGTAATCATCAAGTGATCCATCCTCTGTTGCCCATTCCCAGCTTCTGGCAAACAGGCTAGGGACACTCAGAGCCAGGGCGGGTGCAAGGATATGTCGCGCCCTAGGCGAAACTTGCACCTTGCACCCCCCCGAGCCCTGTGGCAGCTCCCTACTCCTCTGACCTGAAGCGCCCGCCACTGCAGCAGCTCCCCTTCTTCCCTGTGGCACTGCCCCCCTGGCCTGGGGAGCCGTGTGGCAGCTCCTCGCCCCAGCTCACCTCTGCTCCGTCTCCTCCCCGGGTAAGCCATCGCTGGTCCACTTCTCCCACCTCCCACGCTTGTGGTGCCAATCAGCTGTTTGGCACCGCAAGCCTGGGAGGAAGAGAAGAAGAGCGGGGTGGAATGCTCAGGGGAGGAGGCGGAGCAGAGGTGAGCTGGAGCGGGGAGTTCCCCTGCGTGCCCCCCCCTTTACTTGATGCAGGTGGCCCTCCCCGCACTCCCCTGCCCCAGCTCCCTCCACCTAAATGCCAACAATGACTGGGGCTGCCGAAGATCCGGTTGCCACTAAAGGACCTGAAATGCCGCCTCCCCGCAAATGCTAGCATCCTAGGCGACTGCCTCGGTCGCCTAATGGGTTGCACCACCCTTTTCAGAGCATGGTGTTGCATCCCTCACCATCCTGCTAATAGCCACAGATAGACCTATTCTCCAGGAATTTATCTAGTGTTTTGGTTTTTTTAATCCTGTTATAGTTTGTCTTCACAGCATCCCCTGGCAATGAGTTCCACAGATTGACTTTATGTTGTGTGAAGAAGTACTTCCTTTTGTTTTTTAAAACCTGCTGCCTATTAATTTCATTGGGTGACTGCTAGTTCTTGTGTTATGTGAAGGATTAGATAACATTTCCTTACTCACTTTCTTCACACCAGTCAAGATTTTATAGACCTCTATCATATTCCCCCTTAGTCGTCTCTTTTCTAAGCTGTAAATTCCCAGTCATTTTAATCTCTCCTCCTGTTTCATACCCCTAATAATTTTAGTAGCTTATCTCTGTACCTTTTCCAATTCCAATATATCTTTTGGGGGATGGGGTGACCAGATCTGCACCCAGTATTCAAGGTGTACATGAATATATTGAACAGTAATGGTCCCAGTACCAACCCCTCAGGGATACCACTATTTCTCTCTCTCCATTCTGAAAACTGATAATTTATTCCTACCCTTTGTTTCCCATCTTTTAACCAGCTACTGATCCATGAGAGGACTTCCCTCTTATCCCATGATGCCTTACTTTTCAAAAGTCAATGTAAATTAAATACATTTTAAAAAAAAGATATTTTTAGAAGCTGGATATGAGTCAGTGTGCCCTTGTTGCCAAGAAGGCTAACGGCATTTTGGGCTGTATAATTAGGAGCATTGCCAGCAGATCGAGGGAAATGATCATTCCCCTCTATTCGACATTGGTGAGGCCTCATCTGGAGTACAGTGTCCAGTTTTGGGCCCCACACTACAAGAAGGATGTGGAAAAATTGGGAAGAGTCTAGTGCAGGGCAACAAAAATGATTAGGGGGCTGGAGCACATGACTTATGAGGAGAGGCTGAGGGAACTGGGATTGTTTAGTCTCCAGAAGAGAAGAATGAAGGGGAATTTGATAGCTGCTTTCATCTACTTGAAAGGGGGTTCCAAAGAGGATGGATCTAGATTGTTCTCAGTGGGTAGCAGATGATAGAACAAGGAGTAATGATCTCAAGTTGCAGTAGGGGAGGTTTAGGTTGGATATTAGGAAAAATGTTTTCACTAGGAGGGTGGTGAAGCACTGGAATGGGTTACCTGGGGAGGTGGTGGAATCTCCTTCCTTAGAGGTTTTTAAGCTCAGGCTTGACAAAGCCCTGGCTGGGATGATTTAATTGGGAATTGGTCCTGCTTTGAGCAGGGGGTTGGACTAGATGACCTCCTGAAGTCCCTTCCAACCCTGATATTCTATGATTACTGGCTTGGAAAGTATCTACCAAGATGGGATGGAGCTAAGTAGTGAGGCTGGTGGATGACTTTTTCTACTATGTTCAGAGAAGACTATTGCCATTCTCTCTCTCATAAGTCTACTGTTGAAACCACTTGGGTCATTAAACAATTCCATCCAGGCATCTGCTGCAACAGTAGTAGATCTTTGTCCAGAAATAGAAGCTACATTCGGATCAATCAGAGATATCTATTGAAAAAGTACTGGAAGAAGCAAAGACTTTAGTCCAGAAGTTGACTAATGAATGCATTTATATTGAATCCTTAAGTGAAGACAAGAAGTTTGTTAAGACAACTAAAAAAGTACACAGACTGATTCTTAAAAATCTATAACAGTTACTTCTAGATTCTACTCAACCTCTATGTAGCTTTTACAGATGTCTGTCCTATAAAATACCAACAGTTGAGTGGAGTGAGGCACTACCAGCAATGGGGCTGCCATGTGATCAGGACAGAATAGAGAATTTGAACACAGAGTGGAATATCACACCATGAATGAAGGAAGATTTGACTTCAACTTTTTTTTTCCCCCATCACTAGTGGCTCGACCCAATCTTTATGTTCTGTTTCCTGGGATAAACAAAGTAGGAATTCATCTCTTGCTACTCCTAGTCACAACAGCTACAGTTGAGCATTCTTTTTCATCAATGAATAGAATTTTGTGATCTGAAAGACGTTGCCTTCTGCCTGATCATGTGAATGAACTTATGAGCATATCAGTTGAAGGAATGGAAGTACTAGACACATGAGAAGCCACCAAAGATGAAAGCATTGCATTTAAGAAGTTTATTAACAGAGTTGTGCAAAATTATAACAAGAAACCAAGAAGGATGTAGATGTAGTGCTTCATAGAAGGCTTGAGTAGCCAACTTTAATTTGTGTGATGATTTTAAGACACGAGTTAAATCTGGTAAAATGGTCATGAAACATTTTTCAGTTTTTACTATGGTGCCATACAGCCCACCTTCATCCTCAGACTCTCACCCCTCATTGGCCCTGACACCCCCCTCTGTAAATTCAAACACCCCCCACCCCATTTCAATTCCTGGGGAAACCACTGGCTATGAGGAAGTGGCCCAGGGAATTGAGACAGGCAGGTGGAGAAAGAAAAGAGGGGCAGTAGGAAGCTGTTGTTTACAGGATCCCTGGGCTGGGACCCAGAGTAGTGGCCAGGCTATGGACTACCAAGCTGCTGTGAAGAGCGGCTAGACTGTTGCAGCAGGAGCTCCCTGGAATGGGGGAAACCCAGATTGTGACATAGCCAGAGGACTGTGCCACAAAGCAGAATCTGGAACTGCAGTGGGTCTACGGGTAGAGACAAGGAAAGGAGAGCCACCACCTCTGGAGGGCACACCTACTGACCAGAACTAATTTCCAAAACAGCCAGCAGGAGGTGCCAGTGTAGTGAGTGACCCTGTGACATGCCCCTAAATTCCAGTTTTGGGTCTACTGGGATCCACAAAACTCCAAATAAACCATACAGGTGCCTAAATTCACTTGACACCCGAGTTTTTCAGAGTGTAGACATTCAGACTCACCCCTGTGGCACCTCCTGCTGGTTGTCCTTGGGAATTAGCTCTTTTCCAGCCAGAAGCACCCACTGCAGGTCAGTGATCTACCTGTCCTCATGGCCCCTGTGTCCCTCCCTAGACCCCAGTGCCCTTTTAACTAGGGTGCTGCCCTCTGGGGGAACCCCCAACCCACTAGTCCCACTTTGCCTCAGTTTTGGCTACTGTCCAGTCTCCATCTAGCCCCAGTTCACTAGCACAGACTGCAGTATCAGCCACTCATCATAGGCAAAGGGGTTTGGACCTGCTGCCTTTATCTACCCCTGGGCTGCCCCTGCAACCCCTAGTACCTCTTGGTCTTATGCTAGGCAGCAGCCTGAGGCTTTCCAGGCAGGAGCTCCCCAACTCCTCTGCCTTTCCCCAGCCCTGCTTCACTCAGGTACCCTGGGTCTAGCTCCCTGCAGCCAGGCCCTTCTCCTTCTACAGGCAGAGGGAGACTGACTAGGTGCCTGGCTCACAGCTTCTTATAGGGGCCAGCTGGGCCTGCTTGGGACCTGGCCACAGCGAAGTCTGCTTTCTCCTAATCAGCCCAGACTTCTTGCCGCAGCCACAGCCCTCTCCTGGGCTGTTTTAAGCCCCAAAGGGCAGGAGCGGGTAATCACTCCCGTACACAGAGTAAAAGTTCTCTCTGTGCCTAAGTTTCTGCCTTTAGGCATGCACACTGCTGCTTCACTCTAGGCAGCTGAAGGGCCAGCTCCCGTTCAGGCTCAAAATTATTCACCAAGCAAGGAAAGACAAACATTCAGGTACAGGGCCTAATCTAGTCGGCATGTTCAGAAGGCACCTACAAGATAGGGTCACATTCAAAATCCATCTGAAGGAGGCAATACCTACCTTATAACTTCTAGACCAGTGGTTAGTGCACTCACTTGGAATGTAGGAGACCCATGTTCAATCTCTGCCAGAAGTAGGGGAAAGGATTTGAACAGGCATCTGTCATTTCTCAGAAGCATGCACTGAACTATGGGACAGTCTGATATGGGGTTTTCTTAATGTCTCCTGTTGAAGCTGTTCCACTGTGAATAAATAATGATACTGTAGTGAGATCCAGGGGACTGGACCCAAGGTCTCCTACCTCCCAGGTGGGTGCCCTAACTACTGGACTACAATGTCATTCCCACTCTTTTTAGCCCTATAACTATTTAAGTATTATTCCACAGTGGAACAGTCATTGTGCGAGGGAGGGAGAGAGAGATGGAGATTTTCTATCTTAGATAATAGATATAACAGGCCAGTCCCATTACAATATTCTAGCAGTACAAAACAATTTTAAATCTGGTTCAGCTAACCAGTGAAGGATTTCCTCAGTGTATGGGGATTCTCTTGTCATGCACTGCTATCACACAGATTCCTATACCACCCCACTTTGCCCTCCCCCAACATCTGGTATTGATGGCACATCCCAATGCCTTGGCTATCTCCATCTGCTAGAACAGCCCCAATGAGGCCATCAGCATGTGGTATAATGTACAATAATGCTGATTAACAGCAAGACAGAGTGTTGGGGTCCATATAGCTCAAGATCTTGGACAGGAGACGGCATAAAGGTGGACTAAGACCCTTCACAGCTTCCTCAGCTGTGCCAAATGCTACTCGGGTGCAGCTCAGTACCTGGCCCAATAGTTTAGTCTATTATCTAGAATTCAGAATTAAAACCAAAATGCTGAACATTGTGTTATATATATCTTACCATTCTGTACAAGTGGGTGCTTTTTCTGCATCTAATGCAATCATCAAGATTGGTTCAGAGATGAATTTAGAATGGTTAATTAAATGTAAGACTATCCTAAAGAAGCCCATTATTAACCTTCCTTTCATCAAGCCATACTGATGTCTGTGAACTAATTTTAAACCAAAATCTTATTCAGCCTTAAGGACAATCCCTTTGTAGGCAGTTTCCAACCTGTATTCATTAACTTGATTAGCCTGTGATGAGAGCCTGTGATGTGAGCATTCAAGAGGTTCTTTGCAACCCCACACCTTTTTATGAGCAAGTGAAATAACCTCCTGGTGCATAAATGGAGCTAATATATTTTCTATGACAGAAAATGTGATGACTAAATGTGATGACTAAATTTAACTTCTTTATAAAGAAATTGGCTGAAAAAAACACCACCACTCCCATAAGACTTTAAAGGAGTTAGAGCAAAATTCACCTCCACTCTGCACTACAAACTACCCTCTTATCCACAGAACAGACCACTGAAAAGTGTTTGGCCTTAAGAGAGGAGAAAGTTTGAAGTTACTGAATATTTTATAGTATCTGAACTTCATTCACATCTCCCCCAGCCAGAGAGAGTGTGTGCTGGGGAGAAGAGGGGAGGGATGTACAAATGGAGCCAGCTATGCCCTAGAGGGAGGCAGGTACTTTTTGTACCACCATTTGACATGAGTGTTCTTCCAGAGGAGAGGAAGCTGTAGATTGTCGTTGAGCTCTAAAGAACCCAAGGGCAGGCACACTAACTCAGTACATCCCCTCCTACTTGCAGCACACTGAGAGTGTCATTTCTAATATTTTCCTTCATATTCAATGAGTTAGATCCTGGTCTTCATATTGCACAAAGCAGTGTTGATATCACATTATAAAAGCCTACATTTTGGGCCTAAATTCCTGGCTAGTTTCCATTATTTTATTTATTTTTATTTTTTGGTTGGTTTGTTTAGAGACCCTGTGAGTGCATGCCAGCCTCTCCCTTTTTGGATTTCTTTTACCTGAAAAGAGAGTTGTTTTGCTATTGAAGTACCCAGGGAGAATCCAGAAAGGCAAGGAAGATAATTCACATCAAGGATTATTAAAGCAATAAAAGTACCTTATTTGAGTGCTTAAATGCTGAGCCTGATGAACGAATAGATGTTATGAAAATGTGTCCTTTAATAAGTATACTCATATGCAGCAGCAGTGCTGTGCTGTTGTTTTAATGAGGAAGAAATACATCAGAATTCTGAGCTGACTGCAAGAAAACAAGACCCCACTTCAGCAAAGCATTTAAATGGCTCTGTGGGATTTAAGCACAAGCTTAAGTGCTTTGCTGAATTGGGGCCTAAATGAAATAATTGAGTAAGATATTTACCAGTTAAGACCCTGAATTAGCAAGCTAATTAAGCATGTGCTTAATTTTAAGCATGAGTGAACCCACTGATTACACTGCTCTACAGCCAAAATGCTTCTGAAATACATGTAGTCCAACTTTACTAATTCTGGGTCACTGAGAACGAAAATGATGCTTAAAATTGTTGATTGGCTCTAGTTTTCAAGATATGCTGTTGGGTCAGTATATACGACCCTTGACTTGGGAATGGCGGAGGATAAGTGAGTTATAAAGGGAAGGGATCTCAATTTAAACCAGAAATGACTAAAATACATCTTTGTCTGGATCTATGAATAAATCTATGACTGGGTTTGGACAGTACTTGCTTTTTAGGCAAAACAATGAATGATGCAACCTGAAGCTGGTATTGCGTCATACATGATATGAATTGCATCATGTTATTCCTAGAAGTCATGGATGATGCAATCATAACGAAGCTTACATCACTCTGCTGAACAAATTGCCCTATATCAGCTCTAGAAATCATACAGTGTCGTTCGTGCTCCCTTATTTGTCAGTGTTTGATTTTGCAAAGGAACACATTTCTGTTTAGCCAAAGTGAGCAGAGATGCCTCGTATTTCTGTGAACAGTGCAGATAACTTCTGCTGTGTTTGTGGTGAAGTGACTTTTGCATCACAAAAGCGCAGTACAACCACTATGGTTAAGAAAGCCTATCACCTTTCTTTTGGCTGCAAAATTGGAGATCAGGACAAGAGGTGGGCCCCACACATATGCTGCAACACTTGTGCAACAAATCTTCGCCAGTGGTTGAACAGGAAAAGGAAATCTATGCCTTTTGCAGTGCCAATGATTTGGAGAGAGCCAACAGATCATATCAGCACTTGTTACTTCTGCATGGTGCCTCCAGTTGGGAAAGGTGTGTCAAAGAAGAAAAAGTGGACTGTGCATTATCCAAACATTCCATCAGCTATACGCCCAGTACCCCACGGAGAAGGACTGCCAGTTTCTGATGCACCAGAATCATTCTCACTTGAGTCAGACGAGGAAGATGAAGAGGATGAAACTTCTGGTCCTGAACCATCAATGTCGCAGGACCCACATTTTCTCCCATCCTCCTCCTCTGAACCACACCTCCTAACACAAGGTGAACTGAATGACCTTGTCAGCGATTTGGAACTACCCAAGAGTAAGGCAGAGCTGTTGGGCTCCAGACTACAGCAGTGGAATCTCCTGGCAGGCTATCAGGGCAAATGGAGCCCATCAATGCTTGCAGACTATTGCTGGACAGTGACAAGAGATGCTCCATTTAATGAATACAAGAGACAAGCCAAGAAGCGCCGAGTAGACACTGAATAGGACTAAACTATGTACATAATAGTTTTTTGCCTTTTGTTTCATAATAAATTTTATTTATATAACCCTTTTGCTGATTTTTAAAGTGTTACATGGACAGGACAGGTGAAATATTATCATGTAAAGCAACCATAAACGCATGAAAAGACCTAGGTTTACAATTTATGATTAAAACTCTACTATCTATACAATATACATAGACATAAAATGTAAAAACTTAAATATCTTAGAAACAGTAGCCAATCAGTTGTTTTAATTGTCATATTTGAATTCAGCACATCAAAATACACAATAAATATCACATTTTATCTCTGAAGCAGACAATTTCTTAAAAATTGTAGACCAGTGTTATACTGAGACTACTTAGATGTTTAAAGTTAGGAGCATGTTTAAGTACCTTGCTGAATTGGGGCTGAAATCAGATTGTAACTGTAGATGATGCCTCAGATACACAAGTAAAATCTAGACTGTTTCTCCCTCTTTTTTTAGCTAGTGTCTCTACAATTGCACCCTCCAAAAAAAAAAAGATAATTGGCACGGGATGGTCCTTTAAGAGAGATGGGCTTAGCACACCTTCTATGATCAATCAGCTGCCTCGTAGCTAATGCTGGGAGGCTTGGGATCAGGTGATAGCTTGAAGATCACCTGCACTCAAATCCACAAAGTGTTCTAGGCAATGCAACACTTAAATTTTAGGTGCCTTGTCACCTAGTGGAATACACAAACCCAGAGTCAGGTGCCTAGCTCTCCCTATACAATGAATGGCGAGAGATAGCACTTAAGAATGGGATCGATAAAAGCCATCACATTGAGTGGGGAGCTGATTAAGCTAGCAAACAGCCCTCCTAAGCCCTCTCAGGGAGATAGGCACCTAAGTCTGGGCTGGAGGGAGTTATGATTATAAATAATTAAATATGCATTGGAGCAGGAACCTGGGTCTCCCATTTCTCAAGTGAGTGACCTAACCACTGGGTATAGAGTCATTCACATGCTCTCTCTTGTCCAATGATTAATTATTTCTGCAAAGTAGAACCACTTCAATAGGACAGATTGAGAGTGCTCTATGTCAGACTATCTCGCAGCCTAGTGGTTAGGGTAGGGTGATCAGATGAGATGAAGAAAATATCGGGACACATTGTGGGAGGGTCCGCTGGAGGAGAAAAAAAAACAAACAGTGCTGCCAGCGGAAGGAAATATCGGAACAAATTGCATCCCAACCAAAAATCGGTCGGGATGCAGGACAACCCCCAAATATTGGGACCGTCCTGATTTTATTGGGATGTCTGGTCACCCTAGGTTAGGGTAATCTCCAAGGATCTGGAGGATCCCTGTTAAAATCCCTTCTCCTCATCAGACAGAGGGAAGAATTGAAACTGGGTTTCCCCACATGCTGCTTGAGTGCTCTAACCACTGGTTTTAAGATTATAAAGGAGGCAGCATTACCTTCTCCTTCTTTGCATTTGCCTGGGCCTTGGTCTATTAGGCAAGCATTAAGAACATCTACTGCATCAGGCCCTGCAGATGAGATAGGCAGGGCAATGCCTAGATTCACCTGGTTTGAAAATCCTGCCGGGGCTTATTTGTGAGAGAAGCGCTTGGGTATCTAGGCTGAGATGCTGTGCACATACCAAGGAGCAGAAACATAGGTGCTCTAGAGACTTTTATGGCAAAAATTTGGGCACCAAGGTATTTCAGGCACCTCCAGAGTTTGGTGGCAGCTGAACAGGGACTTTGAGGAGCTCTCTGGTGCTTACATTTTGGAGTTAGGCATATATATCTTTTTGTGGATTTGGGTCCTGATCCTATAAAAACCAGCATGTAGTTCCATTGAGTTGTCTGTGGTTCAGGGAAAAGAGAACAGTTCCTATTCAGCTCTCTGATAGAAGGCCTGTAGATGTAATCCTCCAAGAAGCAGGATGGAGAGCTGTAGGGAGTAGGAATGCTCTTGCAGGAGCCTCCTGCTGAGGGAAAAGAACTCACTTTATATATGACTCTCAGGCAGATGGCCTGCAGAGTGTAAACCTACAGGGACTAGTCAAGGAAGGAGCAGAGAGGTTCACTTTGACACTCAGGAAGAAGGCCTGTGGTGTGTAATTGTTCAGGAAGTAGCAGAAGGCCCAGGGTCATGCAGAAAAGGACATTTGATATATTGAACCTCTGTTATTTTGTAGGGAAAAAAACTGAAGCCCTTAAGAAAAGAAGACTGGAATCCTGTGGCTGAAGAATGTTCTTTGGTGCATTAGCTGGTGAGTTAGCTCACTGGTTTACAACAACTGCTGGTACTACTTAAAAATATTTTGCCACTTTACCTTTCACCATACTCCTAAAATATATGGATTTTTCCCACTCTGATCTGAAGTAGTGTTATGTTACTTATTATAGATGAAGCAATTATAGGATGAACGCTGCAGGAGCCTCTCTAGCTAGCTAAAATATTTTGGAATTCAAATCCAGCAATTTAAGAAGTGGTGAGGAATGAAGCTTCTGAAGGTAATTTCCTCTTTGGGCTATGTATGTTGATGATGATTCAACTGACCTGGAAAAGATCATTGCTGTATTATGCTTGAATAACTCCTGATATTTTAACTGTTTATTAAAATGCAACTTTTCATTTATACCATATAGTGCTTTTCATATTAGGAACTCAAAAGAGATTTACAAACAATAATTCAGTAATCTTCACAACCCCTGTGTGAGGTATAATAGGTAGAGTTACACATATTTTTCTGAGATGTGGTCTCCCAGAGCTTGGGCTCCAGCCTGAACCTGAATATCTACACTGCACTTTTACATCCCTGTAGCCTGAGCATCAGAAGCCTGAGTCAGGTGACACGGGCTAACCACAGGTGTTTAATTGCAGTGCAGACATACCCATAAATGTTAAGTGACTTCACCAACATGACACATTCAATCATGGCAGAACAGGGAATGTAAATGCAGCTGCTCTGAATCTTGCTTCTGTGTCTAACCATGACCTCTGCCTTCCCACAGAAGCTCTTGGCTTCTGGCTTAAGTTCTGGCAAAAGTTCCGAAGCCTTCATACCATTTAAAGCATCACGAACACCCTCACCCTGATTTTATAGGGGACGCATTGCCTCTACCTTTGCTGACCATCTTATTGCGCTTTAATGTAATTGCTAATATGCTTTTTCAACATATCCCAACAAGCTAAAGGGGGGAAAAAATCTTTGAACAATTCCAAAAATAGAACAACTTGGCCAATAACCATTGCAGCAGCTTCTCCAACAAGATCCAGTGAGTGGGCAGCACATGGGATGAAAGTATGATTTACCTGCCGAATTTGATTTTTGAGTACCTCAGTATGCTGCAGCCACATTATCACCTTTGTCATAGCTTAGTCCCCTGCAATCAGCCATATATAAACCATCTTTTTTCAGCTTCTCTAAAATAACCTCTGTAATATCCGCATCAAACAGAGGAGGATATCAATAAACTCTACAACTCCCTCAACAACCTTTGCTCTGTCTTTCAAAATCTCAACATACCTTAACATGTGAGACATTTGATTCATTTGGGAGAGGTCTGGGGTGCAGTCAAACACAATAGAGAAGTATTTAGCTTTCCTAACCTTGTGGAAAATAGTCTGCTGTACTTTCCTTGTGATCCTACTGAGAAATTCATTTTGAATTCAGTTTGATAAGTACGTCACCTTTGTGGTACTAGGCTGAGTAACTTCCATATGATCTCCCAACACACTCTCATACTTCACAAGCAAATCAAATAAACCAAAACATTACCATTACAAGGCTGTCCAATTTCTCAAAGCTAAACACTTCTCATTTAAGCACAGCAAAATATCCAAGAGAATACAAAATATTGCACCACATGTCCTGCATCTGATAGCAAGTTTGTATACCTTTATTAGTTGTGAGACCTTTTCCAGCCATTCTGCTAGTTTCATCCAATTATTGCTTTTCCAGACAAATTCCTCATCTTTTTTTGTGAACCATAAGAGGAGGTTCACAAACTTTTTCCACTTTAGGAAGTGTGTGCGCTAACATGAACGTTCAAAGGAACATATGAAGGCAAACAAAACAGAACGGAGGCAAGAGTCGAACTGTACATCAACCAAGAATGCTGGCATAACTCCCCATAAAGAGTTTTGACAAAGAACCACAGTTTTAATACTCACCTTCCTTTGTGTTAATTAGGTTAAAAGACTTGTTTTAAAATTAGCAGGAGACTTTTCTACCAAAAAACCCATGAACAGAATCTATCATTTGTGACCAAGTAGCCAAATCTGCTTTGTCAAAGTCAAAATTCTGCTCCTGCTTTCAATAAATGAACCGCTTTCAGCATCTATATCCATAACAGTTGCATTAGCAACCAACAGTCAATTATAGTACAGAATTAGAGACTCTGGCACTCAATAAGTTTGACAAACCCAAATTGACATCCTCGCTAGCTAAGAAAGACTCAGAAGTGTGAGTAACAGAACTGTCCATGGATAGTTCACAAGGAATGTGGTTGAACTTTGAATGTTTCAAGAAAATTTGTAGACGACTCACATTTTTCAGATTTTTTTCATGGGGCTGCTGCATCTTGTGCTTTTGAACAGCACTCATCTGCTTGTAGGTAATGGAATGGCAGGAATCATAACTAAACAAGTCATGTGATTAAACAATAATATAATACCATTTATTTAAATAGTTTTGGATTTTTCTACATTTTCAAATATATTGATTTAAATGACAACACAAAATGCAAAGTGTACAATGCTCACTTTATATTTATTTTTGATTACAGGTATTTGCACTGTAAAAAAACAAAAGAAATATTTTTCAATTCACCTCATACAAGTATTGTAGTGCAATCTCTTTATCATGAAAGCTGAACTTACTAATGAAGAATTATGTATAAAGAAAACTGCATTCAAAAACAAAACAATGGTACCAATGTGAGATTTCTAAAGATAGCTACAGCACTCAACCCAAGGTTTAAGAATCTGAAGTGCCTTCCAAAATCTGAGGAAGTCAAGGTGTGGAGCATGCTTTCAGAAGTCTTAAAAGAGCAATACTCCAGTGAGGAAACTACAGCATCCAAATAACCAAAAACAGAAAATCAAGCTTCTGCTAGTGACATCTGACTCAGATAATTAAAATGAACATGTGTGGGTCCGCACTGTTTTGGATGGTTATCAAGCAGAACCTGTCATCAGCATGGAAGTATGTCCCCTGCAATGGTGGTTGAAGCTGAAGTAACATATGAATCTTTATCACATGTGGCACATAAATATTTTGCAATGCCAGCTACAACAGTGCCTGTTCTCACTTTCAGGTGACATTGTAAACAAGAAGCAAGTAGTATTATCTCCTGAAAATTGTAACCAAACTTATTTGTCTGAGCAATTGGCTGAAGAAGGAGGACTGATTGACTTGTAGGCTCTCAAGTTTTATGTTGTTTTGTTTTTGAGTGCAGTTATGTAACAAAAAAAATCTAGATTTGTAAATTGCACTTTCATTACAAAGAGATTGTGCTACAGCACTTGTAAGAGGTAAATTGAAAAATACTATTTCTTTTGTTTATCATTTTTACAGTGCAAATATTTAGAATAAAAAAATATACACTTTGATTTAAATTACAACATAGACTACAATATATATGAAAATGTAGAAAAACATCCAAATATTTAATTTCAATTGATATTCTATTGGTGAACAGTATGATTAATCACAATTTTTAAAATCTCAATTAATTGTTTTGAGCTACTCACGTGAGTTAACTGCGATTAACTGAGAGCCCTAATCATAACTGACTATAAGAATTCACCCACCAAGCTCTTTACAAATGAATTGCTAGGTTTGGAATAACTGCAGTAGTGGGTGAAAGATTTAACTAATATCTGTGTGAAACGCTGAGAGAAATCAGGTGAAAGGTCATCATATCTCTGTGAAACACAGGGCTATATCAGGTGAAAGGAATGAGCCAGAACTCAGGAATAAGGTAAAATGAAGGGGAGCAGTTACAGAAAAAGCTAGGGCCCCATGACAGAAGAAAAGACTGATAAATGGGGTAGCGGAGGAAGGCATTACAGGCCCATGATGCGTTCGGTTCCAGCTCCACTGGAATCATATGAAACCCCCTTCACGTAGCCCTGCTACTCTCATTATCTGATATAAAGTTCTCCTAATTTTTCTCCCTGTTTCATTAAATTAAATTGCAATTACCTTTGTTCAAACAAACCTATTTTGTAGGACTAGGGAAATCACTAGATACCAAAGATAGGGACAATTAATCACTCAGTGCTGAGTAGAGATGGGCATTCTTCCACCTCACTCTATCACAGAGCTTGATTTTCACAGATTACCAACAAAGATGGTTTTACAGGATTAGCATGCCACAGGAGAAATAGTATTTCATAGAGCTGGCACTCCATGGTGCCTTACACTGTTTTCCATAAGCAGAGGAGAGCATTTCATTCTTACTAATTTTGTTGATGATATGCCAACCAGAAAAGAAACCAGCTTACTCTCCTATAATTCTATTGGCTCTGAATACTCAGAGGAGTAAAACAGGAAAAATATAGACCCTTAACATCCACTTCTGTGATGCCTATGAGAAATCAATCCGCTGAAGATGGCTAGGTTGGAAACAATATACAGAATTTTTTCCATCCAGCTGGGCTCAAAACTGGCTTATATAAATGCATGAATTCAGCACTGTTGCTTTCATCCTACTTCTCAGCTTCCCTTCTATCATATGTTGCTCACTCAGCATATCCTGCTGCAAATATGCTCTTGTGGGCAGGAACCATGTCTTTCTCTTTGTTTACCTACCACAGTGAGGCCCTGAATCTACCACGGTGAGGCCCTAAACCTAAGTAGAGTCTTTGCAATTGTGCCCAATCTAAATAAGATGATGATTTATTAGATACACTGCTATGGCTCTGAGTACATACAGATAATAGATCTATTGAGTATTAGGTTGCCAGATTTACAGTCACTTTTTGAGTATAATCAAGCTATAAGTAAAAGTTTAAAAACTCACAATGTTTTTTTCCAAGCTTGAATTCCAAAGATATTCATGCAAAGTATATGATTTATGAAATAGTTTACTATATACGATCTATCATGGTAGCAAGCAACTTGTATAATGGATCCTGAGAAGTACATTAGTTCTTTTAGGAAAGAAAATAAGAGCACAGGAGACAGGTAAGTGTGACGTTGCACTCTGTATGATTTTATGAAAATATGCTGATGAGTGTGAATATAATGTAACTAAAGTGTGCTTCATGCAAAAGGTCTCTTGTAAGGTATCATTACTCATAGACTCATAGACTGTAGGACTGGAAGGGACCTCGAGAGGTCATTGAGTCCAGTCCCCTGCCCTCATGGCAGGACCAAATACTGTCTAGACCATCCCTGATCGACATTTATCTAACCTACTCTTAAATATCTACAGAGATGGAGATTCCACAACCTCCCTAGGTAATTTATTCCAGTGTTTAACTACCCTAACAGTTAGGAACTTTTTCCTAATGTCCAACCTAAATCTCCCTTGCTGCAGTTTAAGCCCATTGCTTCTTGGTCTATCATTAGAGGCTAAGGTGAACAAGTTTTTTTCCTCCTCCTGATGACGCCCTTTTAGATACTTGAAAACTGCTATCATGTCCCCTCTCAGTCTTCTCTTTTCCAAACTAAATAAACCCAATTCTTTCAGCCTTCCTTCATAGGTCATGTTCTCAAGACCTTTAATCATTCTTGTTGCTCTTCTCTGGACCCTCTCCAATTTCTCCACATCTTTCTTGAAATGCGGTGCCCAGAACTGGACACAATACTCCAGTTGAGGCCTAACCAGCGCAGAGTAGAGTGGAAGAATGACTTCTCGTGTCTTGTTTACAACACACCTGTTAATGCATCCCAGAATCATGTTTGCTTTTTTTGCAACAGTATCACACTGTTGACTCATATTTAGCTTGTGGTCCACTCTGACCCCTAGATCTCTTTCTGCCATACTCCTTCCTAGACAGTCTCTTCCCATTCTGTATGTGTGAAACTGATTGTTCCTTCCTAAGTGGAGCACTTTGCATTTGTCTTTATTGAACTTCATCCGGTTTACCTCAGACCATTTCTCCAATTTGCCCAGATCATTTTGAATTTTAACCCTGTCCTCCAAAGCAGTTGCAATCCCTCCCAGTTTGGTATTGTCTGCAAACTTAATAAGCGTACTTTCTATGCGAACATCTAAGTCGTTGATGAAGATATTGAACAGACCCCTGCGGAACCCCACTTGTTATACCTTTCCAGCAGGATTGGGAGCCATTAATAACTACTCTCTGAGTACGGTTATCCAGCCAGTTATGCACTCACCTTATGGTAGCCCCATCTAAATTGTATTTGCCTAGTTTATCGATAAGGATATCATGCGAGACTGTATCAAATGCCTTACTAAAGTCTAGGTATACCACATCCACCGCTTCTCCCTTATCCACAAGACTCGTTATCCTATCAAAGAAAGCTATCAGATTGGTTTGACACAATTTGTTCTTTACAAATCCATGCTGGCTATTCCCTATCACCTTACCACCTTCCAAGTGTTTGCAGATGATTTTTTTAATTACTTGCTCCATTATCTTCCCTGGCACAGAAGTTAAACTAACTGGTCTGTAGTTTCCTGGGTTGTTTTTATTTCTCTTTTTATAGATGGGCACTATATTTGCCCTTTTCCAGTCTTCTGGAATCTCTCCCATCTCCCATGACTTTCCAAAGATAATAGCTAGAGGCTCAGATACCTCCTCTGTTAACTCCTTGAGTATTCTAGGATGCATTTCATCAGGCCCTGGTGACTTGCAAGCATCTAACTTTTCTAAGTGATTTTGAACTTGCTCTTTTTTTATTTTATCTTCTAAACCTACCCCCTTCCCATAAGCATTCACTATGTTAGACATTCCTTCAGACTTCTCAGTGAAGACCGAAACAAAGAAGTCATTAAGCATCTCTGCCATTTCCAAGTTTCCTGTTACTGTTTCTCCCTCCTCACTGAGCAGTGGGCCTACCCTGTCCTTGGTCTTCCTCTTGCTTCTAATGTATTGATAAAAAGTCTTCTTGTTTCCCTTTATTCCCAAAAAAGCTTTCCAAATCTTATAATCTACTGAGTGTGGTCATCCTATTTTTTATAAATGTATCATTCTTGTATCTGAAACTAGAAATATGAAATATAACTCTGAGAGCCTATTGTAATTATGCAAAGTGTGGGTCATTAATGGTGGTTTGGAATCTTGATGGCTCCCATTAACCAGGACAATTGACTGTAGATAGCTTTGTTTTACTTGTAAGTCTTCCTGTATACATGTGTGCTGGCAAGTGAGTAATGAAGTCTTACAGAGACATGTGATCATGTCACCTGAACTGGAATCCATTTTTAACCTGGTGCTTTTCCATTTAGAAGAGGGGGTGGGGGTGGGAACCCAGAGAGACAAAGGACTTTCACCTTATGCAAAAGATATATAAGTGGGTAGAACAAAACAAAGGAGGCTGCAGTCATGAGAAATTCCCTAGCTACCATCTGAGCTGGAACAAGGGCTGTACCAAGGGAAAGGATTGTGCCCAGACTAGGAAGGGGTCCAGTCTGTGAAAGAAACTTTGTGAAACATCTCTGAGGGAGAGATTTTATCTGTATTCAGTTTCATTACTGTACTAGGCTTAGACTTGTGGGTTTTATTTTATTTTACTTGGTAATTCACTTTGTTCTGTCTGTTACTACTTGGAACCACTTAAATCCTACTTTCTGTATTTAATACAATCACTTTTTACTTATTAATAAACCCAGAGTATGCATTAATACCTGGGGCGGGGACCGGACAGCTGTGCATATCTCTCTATCAGTGTTATAGAGGGAGAACAATTTATGAGTTTACCTTGTATAAACTTTATACAGGGTAAAACAGATTTATTTGGGGTTTGGACCCCATTGGGAGTTGGGCATCCAAGTGTTAAAGACAGGAACACTTCTTAAGTTGCTTTCAATTAAGTCTGCAGCTTTGGGGCACGTGGTTCAGACCCTGGGTCTGTGTTGGAGCACACTGGCCTGTCTGGCTCAACAAGACAGGGTGCCAGAGTCCCAAGCTGACAGGGAAAGCAAGGGCAGAAGTAGTCTTGGAACATCAGTTGGCAGTTCCCAAGGGGGTTTCTGTGACCCAGCCCGTCACAGTAAGTATTAAATTATCCTAAGCAGCAATGCCTTTATTAAGAAATGTATATTTTTTGCAGATAAGCTTTGTAGAGGGTGGAGTTAAACACAGGAAAATTAGGACATGACCTAAACCTTTTACAAGTATAATAATAATAATAATACTTTTTTCATATATGAAACTTTATATTTTCAAAACACATCCTCACACCACATCATCATGAGGGAAACTTGCCCAGCCCCTTCAGCCCCAGGTGCATATGATTTCAATTGCCAATAGACACCTTTCAGAGTAGATAGAGATGTCATCCTATCCTTTTGAAATGGATAGATAAGACAGAAACTAATGGTTCCTAACATTCTACAACCTTTATTGGCTGCCACTGAACATTGAGCAGATGTTTTCAGAGAACTATCCATGACGACGCCAAGATCTCTTTCTTGAATAGCTAATTTAGACCCATCCCATAGTTGGGATTATGTTTTTCTATGTGCATTGCTTTGCACTTAAAATCTCATCTGATGTTTTGTTGCCCAGTCACCCAGTTTAGTGAGATCCCTTTGTAACTCTTTGCAGTCAGCTTTTGGATTTAACTGTCATGAGTAAATTAGTATCCTCTGAAAACTTTGCCACCTCACCATTCACTCCCTTTTCCAGATCATTTATTAATATGTTAAACAGTCCTGGTTCCAATACAGATCCTTGGGAGACCCTGCTATTTATCTTTCTCCACTGTGAAAACTGACCCATTATTCCCTATCTTTTAATCAGTTGCTGATCCATGAGAGACCCTTCCCTTATTATCCCCTAACTGCTTACATGCTTAAGAGCCTTTGGTAAGGGACCTTGTCAAAGGCTTTCTGAAAATCCAAGTATATTGACTGGATCACCCTTGTCCACATGGCTTGTTGACTCCCACAAAGAGTTCTGATGGATTAATGAGGCATGATTTCCCTTTACAAAAGCCATGTTTACTCTTTCACAGCATATTGTGTTAATCTATATGTTTGATCATTCTGTTCTTTACTATAGTTTCAGCCAATTTTTCTGGCACTGAAGTTAAGTTTACCAGGCTGTAAACAGGGCCACCCCGGGGTGGGGGACAAGTGGGGCAATTTGCCCCAGGACCCGCAGGGCCCCCATAAGAATATAGTATTCTCTAGTATTGCAACTTTTTTTTATGGAAGGGGACCCTGAAATTCCTTTGCCCCAGGCCCCCTGAATCTTCTGGGTGGCTCTGCCTGTAAATGGCAGGATCACCTCTGGAACCTTCTTTGAAAATCAGTGTTACATTAACTACCCTCTAGTCATTTGCTAGAGAGGCTGATTTAAATGACAGGTTACATACTACAGTTCTGCAATTTCATATTTGAGTTCCTTCAGAACTCTTGGATGAATACCATATGGTGCTGGTGATTCATTAATTTATCAATTTGATCCAAAACCTTCTCTACTGACACATAAATCTGGGACAATTCCTCAGATTTGTCAACTAAAAAGAATGGCTTCACATACTCTGCAGTCAAGACCAATGCAAAGAATTCATTTACAGTCCCCTCAAATAATTTGTTTTCATTGAGTGCTCCTTTAGCACCTCAATTGTCCAGCACCACCACTGACTGTTTGGCAGACTACCTGCTTCTGATATACTTTAAAACATTTTCCTGTTAGTTTTTGTGTCCTTAGTTAGTTGCTTTTCAAAGTCTTTCTTGGCCTACCTTATTATATTTTTACACTTAACTTGCCTGAGTTTATGCTTCTTTCCATTTTCCTCACTAGGATTTGACTTCCAATTTTTAAAGGATGTCTTTTTGTCTCTAACTGCCTCTTTCACTCTGCTTTGTAGCCATGGTGTCATTTTTGTCATTTTATTGTTTTTTTCTTTTTTTGTAGTATTCATTTAGTTTCTATTATGGTGTTTTTAAATTGTCTCCATGAAATTTCTAGGTATTACACTCTTGTGACTGTTCCTTTTAATTTCCATTTAATTAGAATATTCATTTTTGTTTAGTTTCCCTTTGAAGTTAAATGCTACTGTAGTAGGATTCTTTGGCATTTTCCCCCTTACCAGGATATTAAATTTAATTACATTATGGTCATTATTACCAAGTGGTTCGGCTATATTCACCTCCTGAAACAGATCCTGAGCTTTACTTAGGACTAGATCAAGAATTTCTTCTCTCCTTGTGGTTTCCAGGACAAGCTGCTGCAAGAAGTAATTTATGGTGTCTAGAAATTTTATCTCTGCATCTTTTCCTGAGGTGACATATACCCAGTCAAAATGAGGTGTGACAGTGCTAGCTATATCAAAAGCAATGTGCTGGTATGAAACTCAAACCACCACAGAAACACTGATAAAACCCAGAGGACCTGATTCTCTACTCTTACATTAATTTTATTAGCAAAAACAACAAGGAGTCCTTGTGGTACCTTAGAAACTAACACATTTATTTGGGCATAAGCTTTCGTGGGTTATAATCCACACCATGCAAGGCACTTAATTTTATTAATTTACATTAGCTCTATTGAAGTCAATGGAGATTCACTGCTATAAACTAGTCAAAAATGGCAGAGAACCAGACCCAGCAAGCTAATGGCTTCAGTTATTGTTTGGAAATATAGTTTGAACACTAACAAATGTACCAACATATTGTATGTTCTTCTCATCACACATTTCTATAATCTTGGATTCATTAAAAGGCCATACTATGTAAAGTCAGTGTCCTTCCTCATGGGTTCAAACTCAGGGCCAGATACTGCCCCCCTCCCCTTACTCATACAGACTACTTAGTAGTCCCACTGAAGTCAATGGGATTACTTGTGTTTAAAGGTTTTGCTAGATAAGTGCCTATTGTCAAGTAAGGTGCTACTCAACATGAGTAAAGTTAGCAGAATCTGGCGCAAAATCGTTGCTGTGAAGTGGGGGAAAAGCCCTTTCTTTCTCAATAGCTTCTCTCTATTGTTCTTTGATTCATGTCTGCTTACCTACATTGCAAAACACATACCCCCACTACTAATAAGCACTTCAGAAGTTGCCTACAATACCATCAGACCACACACCACCGCTGGCAGTACCATCAGATCCAGGCAGCTACCAAGATGACAAGTCCATTGACCTATTCAGTTCTCTGAGTGACCATCAATCTATTTTACCTCAACATTTGGCTCTTGCTTTTCAGAATTTTGCATCTTTTAAAGTGAGTTATTTGCAATGAACAATTTATTAGACCAATTTAGTCTTTTTACCTCTGAAATTATTCATGAACATATTTTATATTTAATTTATTTTAAGTTATTCAATGTGTGTTTGCAAACATATTTTAGCTCATGACATTGTCCACCATTACTACTGATTTGAGAATTTGTTATTAATAATTTACTATTTCTTAGTCTCAGCTCCCTGACTGAATGATTTCTAGTCCCAGAAAAGCTTTCAAGAAGTTGATGCAAACACTTCTGGTGTGAATGTTCATGCAAATACATATTTTCATGAGTATTCTCGAAAATTTCTCTTTCTATAATATTCTTGTTAACAAAAAACATACAAATGTTTAGGGAAAGCAAATAAAAGAGGTCACAAATAGTAATAAATGTGTGAATTTAATCTAATGAATGTTCACAGATACTTTTTGGCAGCAATTACTCAACTGTTATCATCTCTGACTTACTTATGATTTGGGGGGTGGCGGGGACGTGCAGCCATGATGTTTCTGGTATCTTTGTATGACTTTCTTATCTTGTATGAATCTGCCAATTCTATAACCCTACTCATGAAACATAATGAGGTGGCTGCTCATGTATGCACCATCCAAATTCTGCAGGTTCAGAACCAACCCATTACTGATTTGGGTGAATTAGTTTAATCATAAAAAGAGACAAGTGATTTGCTTTGAACTGTTCTCCCCATTCCGCCCCCCCAAAAATCCTACTGTGGGAAAACCTATGATAAGCTGAAGGATCCTAAAAATGTCCAGTCTCTCTAATAAAAGTGTAACTATACTTTAGTTAAGGTGACCAAATAGCAAATGTGAAAAATCAAGATGTTTTTCCAGGGGAGGAGGGAGGGAAAGTCGCATATATAAGACAAAGTCTCTAATACCCTAACATCCAGGTCACTTTCCCCACCTGTGTTGTGCTGTGCTGTGTAAGGTGACCATCGGGACCTGCTGCTCTCCTGCCCTCCCCTTACACAGCCCAGGTGGGGAAAGTTGTAGGGATATAAAGAAAGTACTAACAGTGATTCCCTCAAGTGACAGTGACCCCCTAGTTTCACCAAGTACAAAAATCTTTTAGTTCTTCTGTTAAAACTTGTAAGCTCCTGTCTGTAGAAACCATTGATCGAATGTGTCCTGTGAAAGATACTCTATTACTATGTAAAACTTACACAAACAAGTTAATTGACTCTGTTCTTGAAGTAAACACTACGTTAGTTGTAATTGATACAAAACGCTATAATCTGTTAAGTGACTTTCACTGCATTAGCAGCAAAGAGTCCTGTGGCACCTTATAGACTAACAGACTTTTTGGAGCATGAGCTTTCGAGTGTGAATACTCACTTCGTCAGATGTGCCATGCATCTGATGAAGTGGGTATTCACTCACGAAAGCTTATGCTCCAAAACGTCTGTTAGTCTATAAGGTGCCACAGGACTCTTTGCTGCTTTTACAGATCCAGACTAACACGGCTACCCCTCTGATACTTTCACTGCATTGTAACAGCAACGGCTCCTAGAAACATACCCCCACCCTGTGATTATAGGGCAGGGAGTCTCAAATGAATTAGCACACACTCCAAAAGTAGTGGAGACAGTAAATTAAAATATGGTTAAGATATGGAGTGTATGTTAATGACTGCTTGATGTACATAATGGTTAGGGAGGTGCCAGCCTAGAAAGGGAGTATCCATCGGCCAAAGAATGTGTCAAATGGACCACCAGATAACCCCCAGAGGATCCACTCCAACACCTGGAAGGATGAGAAACACAAATTTTGGACAGTGTGGAGCCACCAGGAATGTGGCATATGCTGATTGAGTCAGCAGGATGAAACAGCTCCCATAGACTAACATAGGAATTAATTCCTGTAAGAATGAACTCCAAAGACTGAGGACTGTAAGTCTCTGGTTCTGCTGCCAACCTCCAGGAGCATCAGGTGCATCTGACACAGACTCGGCTCCATCCTCATGACCAAGATACCTGGCCAGTAACTTGGCATGGGCAACTTCTAGGCTGGTAACTATAACACCTATACAGAACTTAAATGAATGTGTGAATGAATACATATGTGTGCGTGTGTGTGTGTGTGTATAAGGAACAGGTAGTAACAGGAATAAGTGGTCAAACAACATTGTTTACCTTTATCTTTTGCTTTATTATTAGATTTACAATAAATGTGACATCTTTGCCTTATCCCTCTTAATAAGATCCTGCTGGTTTTCATTATATTGGTATAACAAAGTGACCTGGAGTTAGGAGCCCTGGTGCTGCTCCTCGCTCCCCTCTCACAGCCCCCTAGAGGTGCAGGGAGGAAAAGCAGCGGGGGGGGGGGGGGGGGAGAGAGCAGCAATGCCAGTTGCTCCAGCCATCTAGCTCAGCTGCCCCAGTTGAGCGCGGGAGCGGGGTACAGGGGTTGGGGCAAAGGGGCGCAGTGTAGGAGTTGGGGGAAAGGGGAGGTGCGGAGCCCTGGGCACTCACAGGGGGCAGGGGCAATAGGGGGCACCCAGCCCTGCTTCCCACACGTTTCCCCCCTACCCCTGTGAGGGCGGGGGGGGAGGGGGCTGCGGGCGTTTCACGACGGTTGGTCCTTCTCATCCCACGAACACCCCTGGATCCGACCGTTCCGGGCTACCCCGTCTGCGTCTTCCCTGACCCCGGTCACTGCCCCCCTCGCCTGTGCTGCTGCGAGGAACCCACATGGGGCGTAGAGGCCACACCCACTTCTCTCCCCTGCTTTGGGAATGGCCATTGCGCATGCGCTAGCTCCGGGCCCAGACGCTCCTTTCTGCTGGCGCAGGCTCTGCTAGGCAGGCGGCTCCTTCCAACATCGGACGGGCGCGCTCTGGTGCCGCCGGGAGCGCGCGCGCGGCTGGAAGGCCGTTGTTGACTGCGGCCGCTGGTTCTCGTAGAAGCGCAACTGGCCGGAAGCGGCCCGCCCCTCCCCCAGCCGCCGGAGGCGCCGCGAGGGGCTGGAAGGAGCCGGCGCGGGAGCTGGCCTATCGCCTAGGTAGGTTCAGGGCGGGCGGGCGCCTGCCAGTCTGTGGGTCCTGTCCCCGCAGGGCGCCCCCGTGTCACGGTGCAGCAGCCCCTCCCTGGGGCTCCCCCGGCTGGGGGGCTGGGGCACCGGCTGCCTGCGCCTGGCTCCCCTTTCGCTCCGCTTTCAGTCGAAGTGCCCGGTTGTGCTGTGCAATGGCAGAGTGTCTTCGCCTCCCAGTCTCCCCGCCCCCCCGAGGAGGCGTTCAGTGGTTAGACGGGGCCAGGCGCGGAGTGGGGCTGAGCCGGGCACCCAGTTAAATCGGCGTCTCTGGCACGAAGCGGTACTTCTGGTACAGCAAAGCGGTGACAATTTCCCCCTTTGGATAAAGTGCAACCTCGCTTAGTTGTGCTGTTTGTCCGAGTCTTCGGGACGAGGGCCCCTTGTTTCTGCAGCAATGCACGAATACGCGGTGCTTTAGAAAAGGGGGAACATACCATGGCACATAAGTGTCCCTGCCCCAGAGGGCACATTGAGCGGGAACATTGCAGTACAGTAGAACCCCAATTTACCCGTTATCTGGCTCTCCGGATTAACCAAAGCATCCCTGGCGCGCGCACAGGAATAGAGGAAGGGAATTTGACGCTGTAAATCGCGGGTGGCGGGGCTCAGGCTGGCAGCCTCGAAATCCCCCACCCATTCTTCTGTTTATCTGAATTTTTGTTTATCCGATCTGGCCCCAGTCCTAGTTAGATCGGAAAAATAGCGTTCCACTGTGTAATGTTATACAGCAGAGTGGGGGCTGGGAGCTTCACAGCTGGAATGCTTCAAAGAACAACTGAGTTTTCAGAAGTTCTTTCAGGGCAATGAGTGTACTTTGTTTAGGTTTGCAAATGGGTGTGCACATGTATGTTACTTTATAAATATTAACTCTGTTTGCTCTGTATTCATGCAGTAAGTGTGTAATAAGGAAAAATAAAGATGGAAGACTGGTGAGTGCAGTTATGATGTCAGTAACCTTGGTGCTGCCCAAATTTCATCAGCTTCTAAAATGCAGTATTTTGGAGGTATCAAAATATCATACATTTCCTTCCACCTTAATAGCTTTATTTGGAGTAGTCCAGTGAGGAGAAATGTTAACTTCTGCTTTCATATTCTTTTGATGTTTCAAGTAGCTCCCTAGCTAGCAGCTACAGAAAAAATTGGAAAAATGAGATGTTAGAATGTGTGACATTGGTGCATGCAATAATAATGTAAAAACATAGTGTAGGACAGTGGCTTTCCCTAGACATTTTCAATGGAGGTACAGCAGACTTCCTTAGAATTCTTAGACATAGTCTGTGGACTCCCAGGTGTCCATGGCCATAGGTTCAGAACCACTGATCTAGGAAATTTGAGCTCCTGTAAGGAATGATATAAAACAAAAAAAAACACATGCCCAATACAATAAGAAATGTGATATAGCACAGTTTTAAAGATCATTGCAAATCAAGAAGGTATATTAGAAATCCTTTAGCTTTGTGTAGGTTACATAAATTCCCAATCTGTCAGAGACTTAGCCACATACTTTTCTTTGCAGGATTGGGGCCTCATATTGTGGACATGATAGTTTCATACATGATTTTAAGTGTCTCTTTAATTATGATGTAAACATTTCTTTAACTATGTATTCAGCTGGTCCTAATGACAAACATTATGTATGCAGGGAGAATTCCATGGATTTGATTGAAGGATACTGACCTTTGTTGTTCACATTAAGTGCGAGAATTCCAAAAATTCAATTAGCTTGTCTTTCTTTTTTCAATTCTTAAAGCTTGCACTTTTCTCAGTATTGGTACTAATAATCAGTTTCACTTTCATATGGGTTAAATTTAAGTTGACAGTGTCCATTTACATTGAAGAAGCATATTTAATGTCAAGTTAATAACACTAGATTTGAAATATATGCATAATATTACATATACTATATTAGCCTAAAAATGTTTGTCACACTCTTGTTGATTTTACTTTCTTTATTTTAATGAATGGGGAATAGTCCATAGGCAGACAGGAGATGAAGTTGCTGAACTGGAGCCTTGGAAATAACCTTGATTATTGGAGTTGGGGGAAGGGTGCCAGATTTTCTAATCCTGCTTGTACAATAGTGTGTATATATTTGAATGTTGTCTTATTTAGCCATGTGCACATGCAGATACCTCCTTTTTTTAAATATACACATTGGTCATTTGCTTGCCTAAACTACATGTGCAAAAGTTTTTATGCAATTGTGTGTCTAATTTGAAATCCAGTCATTATTTCCTCAACTGTTGGAGCTCAGTTGTTCTTAGATTTATGTTACAGAGGATGAAAGCTTGTCTTTTTCTGAGTACATAATGCTGGTCATTTTGTGGAATGTCAAAGCGTTGCTCAGAGGCTGCTATCACACACCCTTCAGCTGGATGAATGCAACAAGAGCAGTTGCCAGTTAGGGGAAGTATGGGGAAGTTGTTGGCTTTATAATGAAAGGTATGTGGGATCTCAGAATGGTGATTAAATTTGATTCTGAGACTATGTACAGTGAGAGAGTCCAGTTCACATGCCAGTGATTTTAAAAGGATACTACTGATTTCTCTTTATATTAGGGCTCTCAGTTAATCAGATTATATCACATAATTAGATCATATTATTATTTTTATTACAAATATTTGCTCTGTAAATATGATAAAAGAAACAGTATTTTTCAATTCACCTCATACAAGTACTGTAGTGCAATATCTTTATTGTGAAAGTGCAGTTTACAAATGTAGATTTTTGTTGTTATATAACTGAACTTAAAAACAAAACAATGTAAAACTTTAGAGCCTACAAGTCCACCAAGTCCTACTTCTTGTTCAGCCAATTCCTAAGAGAAACAAGTTTGTTTACATTTACAGAAGGTATTGCTGCTGGCTTTTTACTTACAATGAAACCTGAAAGTGAGAACAGGCATTTGCATGGCACTTTTGGAGCCGGCATAGCAAGGTGTCAAGGTATTTTTCCCACTTTGAACTTTAGCGTCCAAAAAGTGGAGACCTGCATGTACCCGTCTAAGCTTAATTCCTAGGTTAGATCTGATAGCGCTGCCACCAACCAGAAATTCCAGTGTCTGGTACACTCCCTGTCCCCTAAAACCTTCCCTGGGGGACCCAGGACCCAAACCTCTTGGGTCTTAAAACAAGGAGAAATAAACCATTCCCCCTCCTTCCCCCTCCCTGGGTTACCCTGAGAGGCTACACTGATCCAAACTCCTTGGATCTTAAAACAGAGAGGAATTAACTTTCCCCCCACCAATCCCCTGGTGAGTTTAGACCCAATCCCCTTGGGTCTTAAACAAGGAAAAAAATCAATCAGATTCTTAAAAAAGAAAGCTTTTAATTAAAGAAAGAAAAAGTAAAAATTATTTCTGTAAAACCAGGATGGAAAATGTTTACAGGGTCTTCAGCTTATATAGACTAGAGGGACTCCCTCCCCCTTAGCCTAAGATACAAGTTACAGCAAACAGAGGTAAAAATTCTTCCAGCAAAATACACATTCACAAGTTAAGAAAACAGCCATAAGACTAATCTGCCTTTTCTAGCTAGTACTTACTATTTTGAACATGAGAGACTGTTTCAGAAAGATTGGAGAAAGACCTGGTTGCACATCTGGCCCCTCTTAGCCCCAAGAGCGAACAACGAACAAAACAAACAGCACAAACAAAGACTTCCCTCCACCAAGATTTGAAAGTATCTTGTCCCCTGGTTGGTCCTCTGGTCAGGTGTCTGCCAGGTTTACTGAGCTTCTTAATCCTTTACAGGTAAAAGAGACATTAACCCTTAACTATCTGTTTGACACAAGGTGTTTACATGCCAGATATACTGAACATTCGTATGCGCCTTCATGCTTTGGCCACCATTCCAGAGGAGATGCTTCCATGCTGATGACGCTAGTTAAAAATATGAGTTGATTAAATTTTAACTGAAAGCCTTGGAGGAGAATAGCATGTCTCCTGCTCTGTTTCACCTGCATTCTGCCATGTATTTCATGTTATAGGAGTCTTGGATGATGACCCAACACATGTTGTTCGTTTTAAGAACACGTTCGCTGCAGATTTGACAAAACGCAAAGAAGGTACCAATGTGAGATTTCTAAAGATAGCTACAGCACTCAACCCAAGGTTTAAGAATCTGAAGTGCCTTCCAAAATCTGAGGGAGACGAGGTGTGGAGCATGCTTTCAGAAGGTTTAAAAGAGCAACACTCCAGTGTGGAAACTACAGCACTCGAACCATCAAAAAAGAAAATCAACCTTCTGCTGGTGGCATCTGACTCAAATGATGAAACTGAACATGTGGGATCTGCGCTGCTTTGGATCATTATCGAGCAGAACCTGTCATCAGCATGGACATGTCCTCTGGAATGGTGGTTGAAGATGAAGAGACATATGAATCTTTAGCGCATTTGGCACGTAAATATCTTGCAACACCAGCTACAACAGGTCCATGCAAACGTCAATTCTCACTTTCAGGTAACATTGTAAACAAGAACTGGCAGCATTATCTCCTGCAAATGTTAACAAACTTGTTTGTCTGAGTGATTGGCCGAACAAGAAGTAGGGCTGAGTGGACTTGTACGCTTTAAAGTTTTACATGGTTTTATTTTTGAATGCAGTTATTTTTTGTACATAATTCTACATTTGTAAGTTCAGCTTTCATGATAAAGAGGTTACATTACTGTACTTGTTTTAGGTGACTTGAAAAATACTCTTGTATTTTTTGCAGCACAAATATTTGTAATCCAAAATACATTTAAAATAAACACTGTACACTTTGTATTCTGTGTTGTAACTGAAATTGATATGTTTCAATAAATCAATAATCACAGAACAGTATAATTAAGTGAATGAAACTTGTTTTCAATGTTTATTTATAATTTTGAAAAGTGAGGATAAGACTAAATCTGTTTTGTGTGCATCCTGTGTAACAGTACATTATGTCAAGTGTAATATATATATGATGAGATTTTTACTAATATATCTGCATATCAGTCAGTTTAATGAAAAGGCAGTCACATCTTGCTATTGTTCCATGTCTTGAACTCCTACTGAAGTAATTTTTTTAGGATCATGCACTATTGCCAAGTCCCCCACGAAGAGCTTACCCCAGTTCCCAGTGAAGTGAAGACTTCCATTGATTTTAAGAGAAGTTGGATTAGAGAACATACTGTAAATCAAAAATTCTTACTGAAAATCTTCAGGTGATCTTTTCCAGCATTACCTATTCATTTAGACAGGCATTCTACTCTTCATTAAAATGTAAGACTGGAAGGGACCTAGTTAAGTTATCAAGTCAAGTCTCCTGCACTGATGCAGGATTATATATTATCTAGTATCAGAGGGTAGCCATGTTAGTCTGGATATGTAAAAGCAGCAAAGAGTCCTGTGGCACCTTATAGACCAACAGACGTATTGGAGCATGAGCTTTTGTTGGTGTTTGTCTAACCTCTTCTTAAAAACCTCCGGTGATGGAGATTCCATAACCTACCATGGTAATTTGTTCCAGTGCTTAACTACCCTTATAGTTAGGAAGTTTTTTCTTCTGTCTAACTTAAATCTCCCTTCCCACAATTTAAATCCGTTTCTTCTTGGACTGTTCTTGGTGGTGAAGGAGAACAGTTTATCAGCTGCCTATTTGTAACAACATTTTATGTACCTGAAGACTGTTATCATGTCCCCACTCAGTCATCTCTTCTCAAACTCTAAGCAAACCCAATTTTTTCAATCTTTCTTCATAGGCCATATTTTAATTATTTCATCCAGGTTCCAAAATTCATCATGATTTTATGCAAGTATACCTGCAAAGATCCTTCTCTGGGGACTAAACCTTGATGTGGTGAGTGCCTATGACTTAAATAGGCTGCTGCGCAGTTTACAGGGAATTTAGCGCCATGCAGGTACTCAGGGAACCCACCCCGGGACCTGCTGCAGCCAGGGGAGGGGTGCCCCTCCCCTAGCCCCAACCTAGCCCGGCCTCCAGCCTGCCATGGCTGGGATGGCCCAGACCTGCCGCGGTTGGGGCGCATCTACCGCAGCCTGAACCTGGGTGGCCCAACCCTGAAACCAGGGCAGATCCGGCCTGGGCCTGCTCGGGCTGGGGGAGGAGTGCCTATACTGCGACCTGAGTCGAGGGGCGCTTTTCTCCACTAGCCGAGGTGCTACTGCAGGGAGAGAGAGCTGGGGAGAGTCCTTTCTCTGTGCTGTAGCCCCGGAGCACCCTCCTGCACACCAAACCCCTCATCCCCAGCCCCACCCAAGAGACCGCACCCCCAGCCAGAATCCTCACACCCCTGCATCTCAACCCTCTTCCCAAGCCCTGAGCCCCCTCCCACACTCCGAACCTCTTGACCCCACCTCCACCACATGAATTTTATGTGCACTGATATGAAGGTATTGTGACACATTTCATCTCCATTTTGGTGCACATAACAAAATTCATTCCGCAGGAGTGGGGAAAAATTAGCTCTCAGGGTACAAGTAGTGTTGCCTCTATGCCAGCAGGATTTACTCTTCTGGCAGGGCTATCCAGGTTGGACCGGTCAGAGGATAGGGACCATATAAAAACCAGTCCACTGGCCCTCCAATTTGAGGGTTGAGTGATGGACCAATAATCTATTCTTGTGTGGGGAAAAAAAAGGTTGTAGGAACAGAACAAGGTAGCCATTGTGTTCAGGGACGGCAGAGCCATGCTTATGTCTTAAGCAATGTTTGATGGTATGGGAAGGGTTCAGGTGTAGTTGCACATAGTCTTCTCTGTTGGTCCTTCATCATGAGACATCCAGTTGAAGAGCAATACCATGTGCTTATAACTTGAAAAGAGATACTGCTTTGCGAAAGAGACTGTAAGTTGTCTCCTTTTATTACCCTGGAGTGCTTATTTTTTCACTTACTCTTTTCATACAATTCATTTATGAAACTGTTGAAACTCCAGACTCTAAATGGCACTATGTTTTTACAGTTCCTTGTGCTGCTGTTGTGGATGATGAATGATCAGGAGCTGCAATGAGAATCTGTTTTAGCAGAGAAACATAAAATGTGGGCCACGTGATCAGAGGGAGCAGGTCTACAAACAGCTTACAGCTAGCTTCCTTTAGGAAAATGTAGCTTCTGTAGAGTTAGATTATTTGATTAAGACAAAATTTTGGGGTATTGTATGTCAAGCCTATGAGTCTCTTACTGTGTCAAATTCAAGAAGAGAAGGTCTTGAAGAATTTCTGGAAATGTTCTGGCTCATTCCAGAGCTAACCCCTCCTTAGCCTTGAGACCTGTGACTATCTAATGAGTAGTTTAGCATATCTGCTTCTTTGTTGTTGTATTTCAGTAACAATTTTCGTACAGGAGGTATAGATCTGTTAATTTGACCGATCTTTCCTGGCAAATGAAATTGAAATTATACAAGGTAATTATTTTGACCCTTTTGCTGAGTTCAAGTGTTTTACTGAGCTAATCTAAGTCTCTCTAACTATCTTTTTTGAAGATCCAGTATTTTAACAACTACCTTTTTGAATATATAGTTACTAACTTCTCAGAACTGATTGCATTTATTGTGACCATTGATCCTTAATGTTCCCCATGTTCCATGTTACTGTATTTACCATATGTAAATTATTGACTAGTAGGATTATGTGTAAAATAACCTCTGTGCTTCAAAGTTCAGATTCAACAAAGCACGTAAGCACGGGTAGTTCCACTGAAGTCATTGGGACTACAGGTGTTCTCAGAGTTATGCATATTCCTAAATTCTGTGTTGAATCTGGGTTTAGTTGCACCCACAAACTGTTAAGGACTCTTGTGCAAGCTACTTCAAGAGAAGAGTATTCCCAGGCCTTGAAAAAAATGTATCAATCACTTATTAACTGGGGGGCGGGAGATGGGGTTGCGGTGCTAAAACTGCTAAGCAGTGGTAGGTATTAAGAGTAGAATGACATCACCAGGGATGTACCGGGACAACAGCCTACTGAGAAGCTCAGGCTCCAAACCATATTTTATATTCTGTCATCCTCTGTCTAGTATGTGCTGGATAAATTTGAAACTACATCCCACTTTGGGTGCTTGAAGTTATAAGAAACTTTTTGTCTCTTCTCCTTCTTTGGAACCCACAGGCTGTTACAAGTGGATTGGCCTCTGCTTCCAGGGATAACACTTTCCTCTGCTTCTGCTCATAGTTTTCTTCAGCAGCAGCAGTGTGAAATTAATATGATCCCTGACATTTTCATAACTGTCCACGGAATTCTGAATAACTGCAGTGAAACTGTACTGTCTTCTTAATTTCAATCTGTTGCTGCATGGCAAAACTAAAAGCAGCAGACTCATTGAACTGTTAACAGACTCCAGGTGACAGCGCTGCATAGGTTTACAATCAGTTTGCATTTGGAAAATTGTCTATGTAATCAGAAGTACTATTAAAAAAAAATCCCAAATTTTTAAATTGTATTAAAATTGTTAATATGTAGGCTCCCCATTTGCTAGGGAAAGCTTCCTGCTTACCATAGGAGAGTGGATTTTTCAAGCCTTTTGTGTAACCTTTCACTTTGCAGTTTCCATGGTCTGTCTTACTGTTTAATTATAACTTCCAAGAAACATTTTGTTCAAGAGGAAAAAGTAGTCCTGGTGTTATCTTCATTTGAAAAATAAGTGGTGTTGACTAGAAAGGTTTTGGATGATGATTGAACTAGGCAGAAGAAATGAGTGAGTTCCTTTTTCTGATTAAAATATGGTGGTTTTAAGAGATCAGTTGCTTAAGACACATCTTTTTACATGGCTTTGTTTGTGTGACTTCTTGGAGCAGGAACAAAACAGTGTTTTATAAAACTGAATAGACGCTTTGAGCCATCTGTAGAACCCCTAATGAGCAGAGTTGTAACTAATGTGACTTCTGCAAACTCTTCAGCTATAGCACAATAAAAGATTTATGTGGGTATCTAATTAGTGTTATCTACCATTGGCTAATATTAGTCCATTTTACAGAGATTGGGACACTGCCAGCAAAATAGCAAGATGAGTAATCGTCGAAAGCATGCGCCTCCAGTGAGGATGGATGAGGAGAAAAAGAAGCAACTCTGCTGGAATATGCATGAAGACCGAAGGAATGAGGTAATACTATTGGATGATAACATGGATGAAGACCACCCTGTTCCAGGTCCAAGCACCTCTTCTGTATCCTTTGTTGTAGATGATGATAGCATTGATGAAGGACTGGCTTACAGAGAAAACAGAGGGTCAAAGCCAGTGGGTTTCTCAACAGATGACGGAGAAGACTCTTGCTCCATCTTGACCTCTATATCTGTACAGCTAAATATTGTTGTCTCACCTTACCATTCAGATAATTCCTGGAAAGCTTTACTTGGAGAATTTGTTCTTCAGCTTCTTCCTCAGAAAATTCTTATTGAGAAGATCCATAAAAGGAGTTTTACTTTGAGAGCAGATTCTGGCGATCAGCTGCAAATCTGTGTTCATGCAAGAAGTGGAGAAAAGGGAGGTGAGGAGGAAAAGGAAAGCGTTGGTGATTATGAAGAGGGCATATTGGTGGAATCATCCCTCAATAGTGAAATGTTAGAAGACTTGAGATGGTTGCAAAAGAAGAAGGTAATTGGACTTTATCAAAGACCTAGAGAAGATCAAGTATTAAAGGTATTTGTTCTTGCAGTTTGTTTTAAGAGGGATTTTCAAATAAAAATAGCTCATTTTGTGTTTGGTACCATAAAATAGTTGGGTAAACATTTGACAAGTCCAGATCCTAGCACACACTTCTAAAATACAGTGCAAAGTATACTCTTAAGTGGTTATCTACATACATATTTTCAGTGTTTTTGAAATGTGTTCATTACACATTAAGGTCGCTTAAAATGAATTTAGAAACCATCTGAGTTCCTAAGTGTGGCATACTAAAATTTTGCAGAGGGTTAAGAGATTAACTCTATCCATAGCCATCAGTCTTCAAAATTTACCAAATGTGGCATTGTTCTGGTTTTTGTTTTTGTTCTCTAATTCTATTTTAATTCCTTAATCATTTTAATTTCTTGCAAATATGTTTCACAGGTTGGAATTTACCTTCTGGAAGCTGGTTTAAGCAAATCAGAATTTCTCAGTGATGGAGGTGGGAGAATAAAAAAGGCCAACCAGCTGATTCAGAAACTAATGGAAAAGTACTACAACTTTATAATTCCAGGTAACATAATCTATCCATCATGCAGTTGAATGTTACTGCAGAACTGTTTTACTATTAAAGTTTTTCTTTAGTTCAATGATATTTTTAAGGAAAAGGCAAGAAGTATACCGCATTTTTGTCTGTTATGACAACTGTCTTTGTCAGTAAATACATAGTCTTCACCACCATAAATATCTGGACACGCCCCCCCCCCCCCCCCGGGGCAGTAGTTTATCTTCATAACACCCTTCTGAGATAGGGAAGGTGGAAGTATTTTCATTTTACCGATGGGAAACTGAGGCAAAGAGGTATGGTCCCAATCCAGTGCCTATTTCAATCAATGAAAAGATTCAATAAAATTATGTGGGTACTAGATTTCTCCATGATCACGCGCGAAGTCTCTAGCAGAACCAGGAACTGATCCAGATATCCTTTGTTCCCAATCTCGTGCCTTGACCACACCATGCTTCTCTCCAGACCACTAATGGATTTTGGTTATCAGAGACAAAATCTGGAGAAATGTGTGGATAGGGAACTTGTGCAGGGGAAAGACAAAGATTTTCTGCATGTGGGGTAAAACACTAGTTTAAATCCAGTATGAAAGGTTACTGGTAGATTCTATCAGAAAGAGTGCTGCTCTAGACAAAGTAATCACCCTCTCACTTTTATGACTAATGTTCACATCATTTAACTAAAATCATACAGCTCAATAAAAAAGGGAACATGGGGACTTGGAAATCAGGTAATTATCACAATGTCTTTATGGGTGTGGGTTGGGGCTTATTGTGTATCATACTACAGCTCTTGAAGTTGAAGTATTACAGATTAAACTTCCCATTTTTTTTCCTAAAAGACCCTGCACAGGTTTATCTTTATCTACAATTCCGTATATTTTTTTTAATCACATTTCCATTACCCCCTTGGTATCTAAGTGCTGAATTAAACCATAAGTTCAGAGCACCAAAAGTTTTCTGTGTCCATTTGCCTGGAATGCCAGAATATATTAATTTGTATTTTAAGGAACTTCATTTTTTTTATAAGTGGTGTTTCAGGGGACTTTTATTTAAAGGGTTTTTTTGCTCTACCCCAAATGCTATCTTGTTGCCTTTCCCTTTCATTTCTACCTCATTTCCTTCTGTATATTTGATTGGAACACCTTTCCAGTCCAAGTGTCCAGCCAGGCCTGTGCTCTCTCCAATAGGATTGCTTCTGTGAGGAGGCCCACAAAAACTAAACTAAGACACATGCTCTCTCCCACCCTGCATTTTATAAGAGGAAGACTTAACTTTGATCTCTTTTTTTTTTTAAAACTTCCCCTAGTGCATTTTGTCTCATTCAGGTCTTTTAATTGATTTTGAGATCCTCAGGGGTAGAGATTGTCTGTGTCTTGCATAATGGCAAACACAGAATCAGTGCTTAATAAAATAAATAAAATCCCCAGCTCCAGTTATTTTAGCAAAGCTCACTGAAATCTACCAAGTTAAATACTAAGGCAAAATATGTCATTTCTAAACCTTTGTGGTGGTCCTAAACAGAGATTGTAGAATTAACTGAGTCCTTCTGGGTAACTTACAGAGATCTTAATTTTATCTGCTTTAACAGAGTTGTCATTTATAATAGGCTATTCCTGTGAATGCTGTAATACAAATACTTCAAACTACTACTTGTTGCTTCAGTAGACTTACACCCCTAGGCTTTCTAAAATTGAGCTAGCCTTCTCCAAGGAATGAAAAATAGGATTTGTGCTGTAAAATCCAATGAGAATAAAGCATATAAATGCAATGTGCTGTTCATATATTTATTCTGTTTAAGGGTCAGCACTCTGGGATTTTTTCTTGCATCAATACCTGGGCACACATGTGACATAACTCTTTAGAAATTAAATGGCATCTGGATACATTATGTCTCCAGGTTTCTCAGGAAGAATAAGCCCTTTAGTTTTTGCAGAGTGTAGTCTGCTTTTGTAACCAAATAAGAACGTAACGTAAACGTAACGTTTTCCATAAATCTAGACAAAAGGAGGAGAAAAAGCCTTCATTTTTGAGAAGTGATACCAGATTATAAATGTAAAAGTTTAAATATTCAACCTTAAAAAAGGTTCCTCTGAAAACTGTACAGGAACAGTGAGAGTGTTTTAGAACCTGAGAGAAACACCACTGTGGTGGGTAAAATGGCTAAAAGGCTGAAAGCCACAACCTCCGATGTCTGACAGAAGATTAATTTGAAACATAGGGTCTACCAAGAAATAGAACATCACAGAACATTTAGCACCCCAGTCTTTGTGAGAATTAAAGGCATTGAGATGTAATTTGTTATACATGTTTATTGAATCACATTTTAAAATGATATGATGGGTAATATTGAATATTCATTATGCATGAATAGTGTAGAGGAAGGCTTTAACAAAGCTTTTTAAATGATCCATTTATACAGTAAATACAGCTATTTTTCCCTCACTAAAATGTTTGAAAATATGAGTATCTGTGTGATTACATTATTGAAGAGCACAAATAAGAAATGTGTGGACCGTATATGTTCAATTGTACTAAATATTGTTTTACATAAAAACTTAATCTGTTTTTCATTGCGTGCTAGTCTCATGTTAATAAATGTAAAGTGTTGAAACCATCTGGGACTTTAAGTCAAAAGTACCCACAGCTGAGTATCCGACAATAAGGGTATGTCTACATGCAGTAAAAGACCTACGACTGACCTGGGTCAGCTGACTCAGGCTTGTGAAGCTTCGGCTGTGGTGCTATAAAATGGTAGTATAGACACTGGGCTGTGGTACTATAAAATGGTAGTATAGACACTGGGACTCGGACCAATGTCTATGCTGCAATTTTATGGCCTTGCAGCCTGAGCCCCACTAGCCCAAGTCAGCTAACCTGGGCCAGCTTAGATTGTGCTATGAGTCCTCTATTGCAGTATGGATGTACCCTAAGAGACAGGGATTTTTTGAGCTCTTTTATTTGTTGAACTTTAGCAACCAATGGGCTAATTTATCATTAGCGCTGACAAGTTGTAGTCTTGCTAATCCACATGCTAACTTTGCCACTTCTTTTACTGAATGTCAAAGTTTCACTTTCAGAAAGAACTCTAGTCTTTCTTCTCCCCAGGTCCTCTTATTTCTTTCCATTCACATGATGCTGAAGCCATCCTTGCTGCCTTAGATAGAGGTTTATAATATAAGGCCCTGATCCTGTAATAAGTTCTGTATGGGCAGACCCTTACACCCATGAGGAGGCCAGTTGACTTTGTCATTGTAGTATTGGGGTCTAAATTGTTTGTCTAGAATACAAAGTATCCAAAAAAAAGGCATGAAGGCAGGAAGAAAAATTATACCCCAAACAATTTATGTACTGTGGTGTTATAAGAGTATGCATAAGAAATCTTTTGACTCCAGTATTGATCACTGTGGAACAGATCCACAAAGGGACTTTGGTCCTGAAACATTCAGTGTTGCAGCACCTAACTTTTAGGTGCCTACAAAATCACTAGAATGACACTGATCCGCAAGATTGAGTTAGGCATCTTGGCTCCTATATAGTGAATGAAGGAGATAGGTGCCTTAGACTGTGATCCACAAAAGCCAGAATGCTAGGCTGGGGAATGCTTAAGCTAGCCAGTGGGAGATCTTGGCAGGAGAGGTAGGACCTAAGCTTCTACTCATTTTGAGATAGCAGTCTTAGACTTAGGTGCCTATCTCTGCTAGCAATCCGCTAATGAGGTCCTGAGTCTTGGACTCAGGCAGCGTAAGCACCTATGTAGTTTCTTGGAAGAATGAATTAGGCACCTGCCTTATGTCACGCAAAATAGCCAGAGGAAGAGGTGCCTACCTTACAACTTTTAGTCCAGTGATTAGAGCACCCCTGTATCTCTGCTAGAGGATTTGAACAATGGTTTCCCACCTCTCAGGAGAGTGCTCTAATAACACAGCTAAGGGATATTCTGATGTTGGGGAGGGCCTCTTCATCACTGTTTCCTGTTAAAGTTGAAACGCTGTGGATAAATAATAGAAGAGTGATTGGAGCAGAAGGACTGGACACTGAGTCTCCCACCTCACGTGTCCTGAACCACAGGATTACAGAGTCATTTTCTCTGTCTGGCCCAAAGACTTTTCCACTGTGGATAAATACTTAAATGGTCATTGGGCCAGAGAAAGGGAAAATGACACTCTAATCCAGTGCTTCTCAGTCCGTGGGCCACATGCAGCCCAGTTAGCACACAGCTGCAGCCCAGCTCAGCTGTGTGCTAAAGGCCATGGGCTCCCAGCTGCCCTGCCACGCGGCAAGCTCCAGGCTCCCATTGACACCCCCTGCCCACCGTGGGCTCTGGGCTCCTGTCTGCCCTGCCATGTGGCAGGATCTGGGCAGCCGGCTGCTGCCTGGCCCTGCCGCAGCTGGGTCTGAGCAGCCCAGCCCTGCACAGGTCGGGTCTGGGTCCCCGCACAGTAGGGTCTGGGGTTTGGCTTTATGCCTCCCACCCCACCCGCACCCAGCTGTCCGCTCCTGGCCCCACTCTGTGGAGGGGATCTGTGGGCAGAGGTCACTGAGCATAGGGGTTTGTGCGGGTTTTAGGTGGGGGCACTGTGATTCTCAGCCTGCGGTCCAGTTAACACTTTGTGGGCCGCATATGCCTCCTAGAATGATAAATAGGTTGAGAACCACTGCTCTAATCCAATGGTTAGGGCACCCACCTGGGAGGCAGAAGACTCTGGGTCTGGTCCTCCTGCTCAAATCACTTTTTTCTTTTTCTGCAGTAGAACAACTTCAACAGGCGAGATTGTGGGAGGTGCCCTGCCCCAGTAAAAATATCCCATATCTCATAGGTAAGGGCACTCTCTTGAGAGGTGAGAGACCCTTTACGAGAAGGCAGACCTTGCCTGGAGCACCCTCCTGTAAGGTGCACCTGCTGTGCTGCAGCATATATCTCAGTTTCCCCTCTCAGGTAACCCAGAGAACTTCACTTCAGACTCTCTGTTTAAACAATACCCCTCCTGAAGAGCGGTTCATTACCAAATATAGTGCAAATAGTCTTTAACAAAAGTTCCAAAGCATAGTTCATAACATCCTCAGTGTGTATAGTCCTTAAAACTGTACTCTTCTTGATGGGATCGGCCACAGCCTCTCTGCTAGGAGATCACGGTCTCCCTGGGGTGGTGTCTTCTGCCGTGCTTAGGCTCCCTATTCATCCTCTTCCAACCCTCTGCCAGGACAGCTACCCCAGCCCTTCTGGCTAGAGTGCAATCCCACTTTTCCCAGTGAGGACCTCCACAGCCTTTCTCTTGGAAGTGCCTTTGTCAGGGGAGCATTCCTCAGTCCCCCTGGCCCTATCACTGTTCCTCTGGGGTCCAGCTCCCCAGGCTTGGAGATGTCAGCAGGTAAGTTCCTCTGCTGCTGCCCCTGCCTTCAGCTGCCTCTGGCCCTTGCTCATGCTCTCAGCCAGCAGACATCTTCCTCTACTGCTCTTTTTGCCTTCAGACTCTGCAGTGTTGAATTTCATTTTATTGTCTATAGCCCAGTTCTCCAGTTTATCAAGATCCCTTTGAATTTTAGCTCTGTCTTCCAAAGTGTTTGCAGCCGTGCCTAGCTTTGTATCCTTTGCCAATTTGATTAGTGTGCTCTCTGTTCCTACATACAGGTCATTAATAAAGATGTTATATAACACTGGACCCAGAACAGATACCTGTGGGACCCTGCTTAAGACCTCTTTCCAACCTGACATCATCATTCCATTAATAGTTACTCTTTGTTTGCGGTTGGTTAACCAATTATGTGTCCATTTAATGGTAGTTCCACCAAGCCTGCATTTCTCTGGCTTACTTATGATAATGTCATGTGGGACTGTGTCAAAAGCCTTGTTCAAGTCCAATATATTATATTCACCGCATTCTTCCTATTCACCAAACCAGACTTTGTTACCTTTTATGGTAAAGCTATTCGGTGTGCTAATCCCTTGCTCCCTTTTTTCTCTTCCTTCCAAGAAGTTCTTCATTATCATTCCTAACAGAGCCTTAACACCTCATGCTTTTAGGATGCCAGCCTGAGTCAGTGTCAGATTGTATCTTGGAAAAAATGTGGTGCAAGGTGTGTATGTCTCCAGTATTAGCTGCAATCTATAACTTCCTTTGAGATGTACTGTTACTCAAATTTAGCAAAGGTTCTAACAACTCTTAATCTTAGTCAGTATCTTGTTTGTTTATATCTTTCAGTATGGCTGATCATGAGACCATTGAACTTTTCTGGATTCATTCTGAATCTCCAGTTGTTACATTGTTGAGTATCTGGTCTATGTTTAGTTAATTTGTTCTATAATAGGAATTAGAAATGAGGAAAATTTACTTGGTTGGGCTGCATATAAATCAGAGTCCAGCCCCTACCAGGGCAGGATTGTTTTCTACAGTATGATTTCTAATGTTGTCTAGTCTGATTTTTTTTTTAAATGACTCAAGAAATTGACCTTTATCATCTTATCTTTGGAGGTTGTTTTGTAATGTAAACTTGCTATGAATTCTTCATTAATTGAAGGTAAAGAGGACTGTCATTAAAATTATTGTGCAAACTCACTGAAGGGAAGCCAAGTAGTTTCCCAATAATTTTCTTAAACGCAAACCTTCCTTCCTACAACGGCAATAAGGTACGAATGCTTCACAGTCCAGAGTTTGATATTTTTTTCTCTTTCTCTGAGTGTCTGTTAACAAACTTAAGATGTGAATTATATGTGACATAATGTGATTTGGAAATATTCCTAATAAGTTTAAAATAAATTCAACATGGTTTTCCAGTTTAATAAAAAGGAAATTATAGCCATGAACTAGAAAAATTAATTATATGACTTGGAAGGGGGAACATTATTCTGATATTTCAGAAATTTCCTGAAGGAATTCTTCAGGGGGAAGATGTTCTTTCTCTTGGTGTCAAACTTGGCATTTGGTCTAATAATTCTTTAATTGGAACACATGGTGATATAACAACTCAGTAGAAAGAAATGAAAAGAAAAATCCATTATAATAGTGCCTGTGACTTTTCTAGACTTTTTAATAAAGGGCAGAATGATAGGTCACTTGACAATGATGTTAGCTAATGATAAGTGAGGGGAATCACTGAATTTTGCCCTTCCTCGGGGTTAAATCTGCCTCTATGTGTGTGTTCTGTGTGGGTAGAGAGACTTTGTGAATTAGGGGACAATGTAGAACTACATTGTGTGTGGTTAGTAATCCACTAAATTAACTGTAAGTGTGAGAGCTGTGCTTTTTAGTTCTGACTTGATTAACTTAATCCTATTAAGGATTAAATTAGGTTGAGACATAAATGGTAAAAAGAAAATATTCTACAAATACATTAAAAGCAAGAGGAAGATAAAGACAGCATAGTCCCATTACTCAATTGGGGGATGGTAGGAGGTTGGGAAACAGTCACAGAAAATGTGGAAATGGTGGAAGTGCTAAATGACAACGAAAAGATTAGTGAACCTACCCTATGCAAAACATAGAGAATGCTAGTTTTAATGAGCTAGGGTCAGATATCTGAGCCATTAGTAATTATCTTTGAAAAGTTATGGAAGATGGGAGAGATTACAGAGGACTAGAAAATGGCATAATATTTGTCCATCTATAAAAAGGGAAATAAAGACAACGTGGGAATTTCAGACCAGTCAGGTTAACTTCAGTACTTGTAAAGATAATGGAGCAAATAATTAAGCAATCAGTTTGCAAACACCTAGAAGACAAAAAGATGATAAATCATAGCATGGAATTGTCAGGAACAAATTATGTCAAACCAACCTAATAGCTTTCTTTGTCAGGGTAACAAGGCTTGTGGATAAGGTGATGTGGTATATCTTGACTTTAGTAAGGCTTTTGATACTGTCTCACATGACCTTCTCATAAACAAACTAGGGAAATGCAACCTAGATGGAGTTACTATAAGGTGCTTCATAACTGTTTAAAAACCATTCCCAGAGAGTGGTTATCAGAGGTTCACAGTCAAGCTGGAAGGGCATATCAAGTGGAGTCCCACAGGGATCAGTTCTGGGTCCAGATCTGTTCAATAACTTCATCAATCCATTAGATAATGGCATAGAGAGTACACTTTTAAAGTTTGCAGATGATACTGTACTGGGAGGGGTTGCATGTGCTTTGGAGGATAGGATTAAAATTCAAAATGGAGGATAGGATTAAAATTCAAAATGATCTGGACAAGCTGGAGAATTGGTCTGAAGTAAATAGGCTGAAATTCAATACGGACACATGCAAAGTACTCCACTTAGGAAGGAATAATCAGTTTCACACATACAAAATGGGAAATAGCTACTTGGGAAGGAGTACTATGGAAAGGGATCTGCAGGTCATAGTGGATCAGAAGCGAAATAGGAGTTAACCTTGTAACACTGTTACCAAAAAAAAAAAAAAAAAAGCAATCATCTTTCTTGGGATGTATTAGCAGGAGTGTTGTAAGCAAGACAAAAGAAGTAATTTTTCTGCTCTACTCTGCTCTGATTAGGCCTCAATTGGAGTATTATGTCTAGTTCTGGGCACCACATTTCAAGAAAGATGTGAACAAACTGGAGAAAGTCCAGAGAAGGGCAGCAAAAATTATTAAAGGTCTAGAAGACCATGACCTATGAGGGAAGATTGAAAAAATTGAGTTTGTTTTAGTCAAGAGAAGACTGAGAGGGTAGATAACCGTTTTTAAGTATATAAAAGGTTGGGAGGAGGGAGAAAAATTGTTCTTGCTTACCCCTGAGGATAGGACGAGAAACAATGGGCTTAAACTGCAGCAAGGGAGGTTTAGGTTGGACATTAGGAAAAACCTTCCTGTCAAGGTAGTTAAGCACTGGAATAAATTGTCTGGGGAAGTTGTAGAATCGCCATCATTAGAGCTTTTTAAGAGCAGGTTAGACAAACACCTGATAGAGATGGTCTAGATAATACTTAGTCCTGCCATGAGTGCGGGAGACTGGACTAGGGGACTTCTTGAGGTCCCTTCCAGTCCTATGATTCTGTTTTTCAATGAATGTCCTTTCTAAAGAACAGCTAAGGTTTTTAAAAGTATATTATTCTCAGGCTGGGGACAGAAGGGGATGTGAGAGTGGTACTTTGTTTTTGTTTTAAATATTTCAGTATTTCTCTTTTTAGAAAGTTGAAGCTTGTGTGTGATAAACTGTTTGTGAAGGGGAGTCAGAATAGGTTCATAAAGCAAAGGACTGGGAATGAGGAGACCTATTCATGGCTTCGGCACAGAGTTCTTGTATGTTATGGATTAAGTCACTTAGCTACTTCATGTGGTGGTTGTGAAGTTAAACTAATATTTGTAAAATGCTTGAGAGTCTGGAATGGAGGGAGCTGTGTAAGTGCAAAGTATTTTATTTACAAGTATTATTTTCACATTAATGTGATGCTTCTCTTCATGGCATCATATTCTTCATGGATACTGAATTAAGTATGATGGAGAGTGTTGACTGTAAAGTTTATAATACAGTGAGGGAAGATGAAGACCGAGGGCTATTTATTTCTTTGGGAGATCATTTACTTGAAGGGGAAAATGCTGAGAGATATTGAACGCCTATAACTTATCTCCCATTGATTTTAATGGAAATTGTACGCACTTGGAAGATACTTGGCACCTTTTAGTATTTGGCCCCAAGATTAAATGAAATTGACCTTGTTCTTATTATTTTCATTGCTTCTCATAGCAATTTCTATAGCAGCATTACAACTGTGTGTTAATTTTACTCCACAGATGCTTGGCAAAGCTATGAGCATCGGCAGAGGCATTGGAAGTCTCTGTCTGCAGACTTGGGAGAAAAGCATTTAATAAGTTAATTTTTTTTAATATAAATGTAAATCTGTCAAAACTGATTAGATTAGATCCCTCTACTCAACCCAGAAAGTTTCCTACTAGCCCAAGATAAATGGGCAGCGTGGACTTCTTAAACCATGGAGATAGAATGGAAACTGTCAAAAGATTTTTGATATATGGAGAAAACCATTATTCTAGGGGAGGTATGGGCTATATCTTCACTGGACAAAAACATACATATGTAAGATAAAAATTACTTGTCTGCTATATTTTTTTCTTTTTGGATTAGTGATAGAAAGAAGAGTAACTCTGAATCTACCGATCCCCTCCCCCCAGAAAAAATAAAAATAAAAAAAATCCAGCATATATTAAATGAGTAATTGCACAGATGAGAAAGGTGGAAGAGGAGGTAATTGCAAAATTTAAAATTTTGCAATAAATAGGATAAGAAGACTTAGTCTCCCAAAACATAGCTGACATTAGAGGCACAATAATGACAAAACAGAACAGAATGGAGTTGTAGATTTGAAGGCCAGAAGGGATCATTATGATCCTCTAGTCTAACCTCCTGTGTAACACAGACCATAGAACTTCCCTAAAATAATTCCTAAACCATTTCTTTTAGAAGAATATCCCAACCTGATTTTAAAATTCAGTGATGGAGAATCTACTATGACTCTTGGTAAGTAGTTCCAGTGGTTACCAGTTTATGCCTTATTTCCAATTCCAATTTGTCTAGTTTCAACTTGCAGCCATTGGATCATGTTATATTTTTCTCAGCTAGACTGAAGAGCCCATTATTAAATATTTGTTCCCCATATAGGAACTTACTGACTATAATCCAGTCACCCCCTAACCTCTTTAGATATGTAGTTTGAGATCCTTGAGTCTTAACACTATAATACACCGCTACCTCGATATAATGCCACCCGATATAACACAAATTTGGATATGATGTGGTAAAGCAGCGCTCGCGAGGGTGGGGCTGCGCACTCCGATGGATCAAAGCAAGTTCAGTATAACACGGTTTCACCTATAACACAGTAAGATTTTTTGGCTCCCAAGAACAGCCTTATATCAAGGTAGAGGTGTACATGTTTCTGATCCATTAATCATTCTTGTGGCTCTTCTTTGAACCTTCTCCAGTTTATCAACATCTTTCTTGAATTGTGTGCACCAAAACTGGACACACTATTCCAGCATCAGTTGCATCAGTGCCAAATAGAGGGGTAAAGTAACTCCTCTTCTGCTCAAGATTCCTGCTTATGCATCCCAGGATCACATTAGCTCTTTTGCCCACAGTGTCACATTGGGAGCTCTTGTTCAGCTGATTATCCACCGTAATCCCCAAATCTTCCTCAGAGTCACTGCTTCCCAGGAGAGAGTCCCCCATTATGTTAGTATGGCCTGCCTACCATTGTTTCTAAATGTATACATTTACATTTAGCCATATTAAAATACATACTGTTTGCCTGTGCACAGCTTTGACCAAGCAATCCAAATTTCTCTGTATTAGTGACCTGTCCTCTTCAATACTATCACTTCCCCAATTTTTTTGTAATCTGCTAACTTTGTCAGTGATTGTTTTATTCCATGTCATTAATTAGAATTTTAAATAACATAGGGCCAAGAACTGATCCCTGCGTGATACCACTAGAAACCCAGCCATTTGATGATGATTCCTCATTTGCAGTTACATTCTGAGACCGGTTAGCCAGCTTTCAATCCATTGAATGTGTGCCATGTTAATTTTATATCATTCCTAGTTTCTTAATTGAAATATCTGGCAGCACCAACTCAGATGCCTTACAGAAGTCTATGTATATTGCATCAACTCTATTGCCTTTATCAACCAACCTTCAATCTCGTTTAAAAAACGGTGGTTTGATCAGATCCATTTTCCATAAAACCATGTTGATCGGAATTAAATTGTTACTTCCTTTCGTTCTTTATAATTGAATCCTGTTTCAGCTGCTTCATTATTTTGTCCTGGATCAATGTCAGGCTGACATGCCTATAATTACCTGGCTTATCCTGTTTATACTTTTAAAATACCGTCACAAAATTAACTTTCGTCCAGTCTTCTGGAACTTCCCCAGTGTTTCAAGATTTGTCAACATTAGTGGTCTTCAGCCAACTCTTTTAAAATTCTTGGGATCAAGTTACTAGACCTGCTGATTTAAAAATGTCTGACTTCAGTAGCTGTTTTTTAACATCTTCCTGACATACCTGGAATGGAAATAATGTTATCATATGATATGACTATATCATCTGTTTTTCCCCAAATACAGAACAGAAATAATTGTTGAACTTTTCTACCATTTTACAGTATTGTTGATAATTCTACCATTTTTAACTATCAGTGGACCAATACCGTTGTTAGGATTCTTTTTATTCCTAATATACTTTTAAAACTCCTTATTGTCTTAAACTCTGCTGACCATAGATTTCTCCTTGTGTGCCTTTGCTTCCCTTAATTGTCTACATTTCCTAGCTTCTGATTTATATTCATTACTATAACTTCACCTTTCTTCCATTTATTATATATTCTTTTTTATAGCTACCATCACTTCCCCTCTAAACCAGATCATTTTCTTAACCAATACAACCTTCTTCCTCAATTATTAGATTGTGATTTTGGGGGCATTTGGTAAAGTGTTCTTAAAAAAAATCCCAATTATCTTTCACATTTTTCTGATTCAGTTCTTTCTCTCAGCTGTTATGACCCATAATTGTTTTCAGCTTTGTGAAATTGGACCTCTTAAAGCACCAAGTGTGTATATATCAATGGTCTGGACTTTATTCTGTTTGCACATTATAACTGTTATCAAGTCATGATCATTTGTATCCAAATTACCATTAACTTTTAGTTCTGTGATCAGTTCCTCTTTATCTGTGAAGACAAGGTCTTATATCATTCCCCCATGTTGGAGCAATGTGGTTTTTTTTTTTTTTTTTTTTTTTTTTGAGTTAGGAAATGCCATATGTATTATTTAGAAATTCAAAGGATGCTTTAGTACTGGCAGTATGAGGCTTCCCAGCACCTGTCACTCAAATTGAAGTGTTTTTTTCCCAACATAGACAGTTATGTATTGAGCCAGTCATCCTTTTCCCTAGTGTGATTTTGGGGCTTGTAGCAGACACCGACTAATATCCCGTCTTGTGCTTTATCTGTTAGTACTGAAGATAACTCAGAAGAAAATTATCAGTGACTCAGAATCAAGCAATATCATTTATGACAGTGTGTCACTCCTCCTCCCCTCTTCTCACTCAGTCCTTTCTAATTAGGTTACAACCCTTGATTTTAACATTCCAACCATGGGAATCATCCCATCAGGTTTCAGTAATGCCAACTAGATCCAATTTTTGCTCCTAAATGAGCAATTCTAATTCCTCTTGTTTGTTACGTGGGCTCCTAGCTTTGATATATAGGCAACTAAAGAATTTCTTCTCTTCATGACATTTGGTTCCTTGGTTAATAATATGCCTCATGAATGATGAGGGATGATATATATGCAGAAAGAATTAGTAATGGTACTCTTGCTGATTTTACAGAAGCGTCGTAGAGAACCAGATGATGGCAAAATGCTTTTGTTTATTATATGCCTTCTGGACAAATAGGACAGGCATATCAGGAAGCATATTTTCCCCCAGAAAGGAGACCTGTAAATCACCACATTTATCATGGTGAATTTTGATTTAGCTTGTTTATATGGCTCAGAAACAGCTGAAATACTGACACCATTAATTAGGCCTAGTTCTTGGTAATACACTGGAAATAACAAGTTAATTAGGGGTTAGGGAGTATCTCCAATCTAGTGATGCAAATTATCTTTACATTTGAGGATTTCCAAAGGACATGCTCACAGGAGTGTTGGGTTCTAGTGTGTCATCATGGGAGTATATTTTATAACTTTAAAAAATGGAGATTTGAAACAAATTTTGTATGCTCACTGAAATTCATATTGCAGGCATATGTGAGATTCATGAACTTGTATACTCTGTTAATTGTCAGATATTCAAGAGTGCTTGATTGCTAGCATTTTTGTTTTAGGAAAAGTGAGTTTCACTTAGGAAGGCAAAAAAAATTAGAAATTAGTACAAGCAAATTTAAGACAATAATTATCTAGAAAAACATGGTTATTAGAAGGTTTATATCTCTTAAACAAGTTTTTTTTTATTCTGTACCATTCTAGCCCTAATTCTGAAGCAAAAATCTCTGAATTTTGTGGTGCATCTGTATCATTTTTTTGACAGGCAGACATTTCAATGGCAGCATGAAATATCTAGAAAAATATTTTATTAAAAACAATTGCAACAAAAGCATTCCCCTCCCCCCAGTTATGAGTTAGGAACTAAGGACTAATCCTTAGTTGAGGATGATAATCTAGTTCAGTTGAAATAATAAAGCCATGCTGATTTCCACCAACTGAACATGTGATCCTAAATGTTGCATACATTTCCTTGGGGTTCACTTCAGAGTAATTTTTGATACTTTTCCAGTTTTGTACTTCAGAAAACAGGATGTTTTGCTATGCAGTTTTTCCATTTATTTAGATAGTTTTAGGTTTGCCATTAGAACAACGTATGTATGTAATCACATGAAGGAAAGTATAGTAACCCTTTTGTGTGTGAGGGAAGCATTCCTCTCACTTTCTCACAATCATATTTGAGCCAGACAGAGCATTTCTCTTCTCTTCTCTTTTCTCTTCTCTTTTCTCTCTTCCCTTCCCTTCCCTTCCCTTGCTCATGAAGTTGAGGCAGAGGATCCATCTCATTTTCTCCCCTCCCTCATGGGGCACCAGGGGAAGAATATTTTCTAATCTTCTCCCATACCCTTTTTTTCTCCTCCAGCCTCCATGACACATTCTTTCCTGCCTCAGGCAGTGAGAATGCAGTAGAAATTCTTTTTACATGCCCCTCCCTTGAGGGGGGCCAAGAAATGGTCAGTTTGTCACGTTTTGCTTCTCCTTTCTCAGTAAGAAGGGGAGCAAAATGGTAGTATTTTCTTCCCAGTTTTGTCTTTTTGCACTTTATCTGGGGCTGAGACTTCCATTTTAATGAAGCTCCAAAGAGCATATAGCATGGTTAAAAAGACCTTGTTTTGCTGTATGTCCTATTGGGGCTTCACTAGAGAAGAAACACTGGAGTATCCATACTTCAAATGGCTAATGTTTGAGCCCAGCACCTGCTAAGGAACCACCTCTTCCTTCCCCTAAGCATTTGGTAGGTTTGCAGTCTGGAAAAAATGCCAGTGTTAAGATTCAGAAATTTAATTCCCATCTTTGTCTGCTACTGCAATCCCTATCAGGAACAATCAACTAAAATATGCTTGGTTCATACTCTTTATGGAAGCAGTGCTTAACTGTTTTCATATATTAACTAAATATATAGCAATAAAGCTAAGCTTATTTAATTGAGGTGTTGCTAGTGGCTGATAAAGATGGGGTAAGATGATAATGAATATGCTTCTTCGTATATGCAGATGTGTTGGAGGAGGATGAGGAAGAATCTGACAGAGAGCTGGAACGACAGAATATTGAAGAGCTATATGACTTTGTGAGGCACACACATCAGCAGGAAATCCAGTTTTTGAGGGAGGACGTACAGCATTCTGCATTGATTCCAGTTCTAAGGCCATACCAAAGTGAGGCTGTGAACTGGATGTTGCAACGGGAAAATTTCAGAAACAACCCTATCAATGGTAAGTACATGGCCCTGGATAACAAATGCACATCTTGTTTATAACACTACTGAAAATAAATGAACAATATAGTATCAGGATTGAATATGAACTAGCACAATTTTATTAGAATAGTCTCGATAATTAATTGGAAGCTTTGCTTTTATTATTTTATTGTAGTTGTGTTTGAGGCAACTAGTTAAGAGTTATTTTTGTGTTCTTTAATTGTGAGCCATTTTCATGTTGGTCTAGGACTTAATATAGACCTTGTCAACCTGGATATATTGGGTTTTACTATTGTTTCAAAATATAACATTTCACAAAATAAAGTTGCCTGATAATTGAAGTATGTAAGTTTGAGAAGTAGCTACTCTCCATGATCAGTAGCCACATTTCAGCATATTTTGGGCTATACTCTGAATTTCCCTACTATTGTTCATTACTTTTATAATCCTAATATGTCTTTTGGAGCAGTTTTGGAATTGATTCTGCATTGCTGTGAACATGTTATGATCAACAAGAAGCCAGAGTTCTAGACTATAGATTATATTTTATTACAGTATATAGTTCTGGTGACCCAGGGAACAATTGACCAAGCTTGTTGACCTCTTAGGAGTCTTTCTCAAGTGCTAGTCCCTATGTGTCTTCCCTATATGAGTGCACGTGTGTGCCATATGTCCAAGTCTGGAAGCTCTAACACACCATGCCCATTGGCTCACACATGTGGAGTAGTTCTATTCGTGCTCCAGACTGAAGACATAAGAGGCAATGCAGACTGACACCTTTCCAGTTCCTTCTTACTGCTGCATGGCCTGAGTTGGAACCCCATGTCTGCAGATTTCTCCAGCTTTTCTCTTTGATAGCCTGTAAATAGGTACTGTAAATAGTTTTATAGTTTTTATATTAGTATAGGTAGTATAGCTTGTTCTTTCCCACATACTGGGGACTCCCTCCTTGTAGTCTGGGACAATGCCCAGAGTCCCAGGGATTCAGGAGCTGCATTACCTGCCCTCGCTTCTTCTCCATGAGTGATGATCGCCAACGCTGTCTCTGCTGCTTGGGTGAGAAGCATAGTGCTGCAAAGTGAAGCATCTCATTTGTTTCCACCATGAACACGTGAAGCTCGTGAGCTTTGATTAAGGAAACACCTTATGAAGAAGGCTATGAGACATCACTATGATCTGGGTCAAGGAGATGCCTCTGTATATCAGCCCTATCAAATAAGTAGTGCCCCTCCATGCGCAAGCTTAGAAATGGAGTCTATGGCTGCTAAGCCAAGGAATCTTTTTCCCAGACTTCCCAGGAGAGTAGGGGGCATTCTTATGGTCACAAGGATAGATCCCCATCCAGATATGCTCATAAATGAAGAGATCCCTCCCTGAACCTGCCCAAGACAGGAGAGCCTCACACATGGATGCTGTGGTGCCAGGTCCACTAAAAACCCCAGGCTGAAAGGTAGTGCAGACAAGTAAAAGGATCTCTTGGTTCCATCAGTGGTTCTGGCTCTGAAACACAAGGACCAACAACTGCAAACTCCATCCAAAAGTGCTGGACCTTACTCTTAAACAGTACTTCAAAGGACTATCCAACTATAACTTCAAGGGACACGTCGAAACCGTGGGTCCCAACCGTTGAAACATACTGAACCCTAGGTCATATGGATATCTACATTACGCTGGAGGATATATTCCTCTCATACCTTCAGTCTCCTATCCTCTCCAGCCCTGTCCTCTTGAGTGAGGATGAAAATGCTTTCATGACACAAGAACCATTTCTTCTCCAGCCCTGAGGCAGGAGCATTCCTCCTCTAGTATTTTTGGCCCCATGAATGGAGAGAGAACAGTTCTCAGATGCAGATGAATCAGACCCCCTGGATGGTCTCTTTTCTCCTCAGAGAGAGCTGAGCTTGGATAGGCAGTCGAAGAGTTCTGGATGCCATCCTCCCAGATATAATTTCCCCAAGCATTGCTAGTACCTGATGCAATGGGGCCCCACATCCGGTTGATCCCTCCTTTTTGGCCTTATTGTTGCCTATGGACCCCTAAGGAAAAGATGCATTCATGAATTGTACCACACTTCCACTACTTGGCATCCACCAGATCCATCAGAGTATGAGGAGAACGACAATGATCCAGATCTGCGGGTGCTGAGGGGAGTCTCATCTTCATCCTCACTGTCTCTGCCAAGTGACTATAGGCAGTACCAGAAGCTACTTCAGAGAGTAGTCAATGACCTCCAAATACCAGTGAAGAAAGTCCAGGACCTCCAGCACCTGCTATTCTGTAGCCTAAAGGTCCAAGCAAGATGGTGCTCCTGATTAATGACACTGTAATGGAGCCAGTGAGAGTGGCCTGATGCACTCCAGTCTAATGGGCCCCCGTGCCTAAGATGGCTCAGAGATGCTATTTTATCTCTGCCAAAGAGGTTGAATTTCTTTTCTCCCTCCCATCACCCAACTTCCTGGTGGTACAGGCAGCCATGGAGAGAGCCATTCCATATCAGTGTCTACCAGGCTTTGTCAGCAAAATATGATTTCAAGGACAAGCTTCCCCCTGAGGACAGAGCCCAATTTCAGTCCTTCATAGAGGATGGCAAATAAGTGGCAGACACATCCATTCAATCTGCAATGGATCACCCATCCAGGGCTTAGCCACTGGCATAGTTATTAGCCCCTCAGAGCTTCCAGGGAGGTCCAGAACACCATACAGGATTTGCCTTTCAACAAGTTGAACTGTTCATAAAGAAAAAGGATGAATCCCTTCACTCATGGAAAGACTATACATTTCCTGGGAATTGACACCCTGGGCCCAAGGAGAAAACGCGAGAGGCGGGTGTATAGGTCAAGGCCATATCCTCCACAGACATTCTGCTATCAGGAGGTGGACTCCCTCCTGCAGCAAGGATCGATAGAACAAGTCTCACCACAGTATCAAGGGAGAGGGTTCTATTCCCCTATTCCTCAGTTCTCCACCCCCCCAGAAAAGGAAGGTGGAGGCCTGTTCTGGACCCTTGATTCGGGCACTCTGTATCAGGCAGTTGAAAGAACTAGAGTAATATTAAATGGTCTGACAGGATACCAACCATTGGACTCCTGTACCAGTGCTGCATGACTAGTGTTGAATCCCTAATCAAACAAGTACAACTTCATTGGGCTGATTACCTTGTACGTATGGATGCTGTGTGACTCTACAAAGCCATATTTCATGGACAGTGGAAAACAAGAACGTGTACACTGAGAGGCCAATGAAAATGATGTACAGACATTCTCAAAACTCACCTAAAAACTGGCAAAGTCGATCCAAACACATGGGAAGCTGCTGCTGCCGATTGATCAGGATGGCAGCAGACCTGCTGGTCTGCGGTTAAAGCCATCAAGAATATCAGCACAGAAAAAGCCAAAGAGAAGAATCAGTGAAGAAAGCAGGCTGTGGCAAAAACATGTGGCCAGACATGTGCAAATGCATCTGCGCATCATTCGTCGGTTTACAGTTGCACAAGGTGCACTGAAACAAACCAGCCTTTATGTATTGCCTATGATGGGAGCTTCCAGTACCATCTGCATCCAGCTGAGCCCCCTCATAAATGTCAGAGGATTTAGAGGCCTTGGTTTTCAGATACCTCTGCTACCATGACCTTTATCCATTCACAGCCATCCACTAAATGCTACTTTTGACACTTCAGCTGAGATTGACCCACCACTATAGATGCCACCTACCTGTTACCTCCCCTTATCTTTTGGGGCCCTCTCTAATTTTTCACCCACAATTGGGACTCCTATCATGACGCACAGTTGGGAGTCTTAGAAATTATCCATCAAAGAGAGTTCATAGAATTTCTCTTCCTCTCGCCTCACAAACTCCCTTCCAAGTCCCCATTCAAGGACCACTTTCATGAGGTTATTTTTCAACAAGAGGTGAACTCCCTCCTCCTCTGAGGGGCAATAGAGCAAGTGCCACGTTGGTATCAAAAGAGAGAGAGTTCTATTCCCCTTATTTAGTCGTCCTCCAAAAAAAAAAAAAAAAAAAAAAGAAGGAGAAGGGGAGACCCATTCTGGACCTTTGGTAACTGAACCTCTTCAAAAATCGAAATTTAGGATGGTTACACTAGCATCAATAATCCCCTCCTAGTAGATGTGGCTCTCAACATGGACGCTTATTTCTATGCAGATATTAATCTGTCCCACAAAAAGTTCCTTCGGTTTCTAGTGGGGTAGGAACATTGCCAGTTCAGAGCCCTTCCCATTGGACATTCTATAGCACCCAGGTCTTCTGTGTTGGAAGCCCAAATGAGATGTCGGGGTAAAATAGTTTTCCCATATCTCAATGACTGACTCCTAATAGGTTGCTCCAGCCTGAGGTTAGATCGGCAACTGTGAGCAGGAACAAAGAAAAAGTCCATTTTAATACACCCACAAAGATGATAAACTTTATGGGAGCAAAAGCATTTCTCCCCATGGAAAGTTTTCACTTAACAAGCCATCTGATAGCACAGATTACTTGCAGACTGAAGACTCTGATCAAGGTGTGCCTTTCTCTTCTAGGCCACATGAACTTGTGATGCCATTTGCCAGGCTTCATCTACACTGTCTACAGGCCTGACTCCGGTAAATCTACTTATCAGGCATGGATCATATCAACACCAGAGTGACTGTTCCCACTATTGCTTCTTTTACCTGCTGGTTGAACCTGGATTGAGTAAGAATAGCTATCCCCTTCATCACACTTGCCCCCTGTGTCACCATCATAACAGATGGATCCTTTTTGGGTTAGGGTGTTTACCTGAACAACCACACCATACAAGTATCAGGATCCACAGGAGGCAAGACTGCACATCAGTCTACTGGAACTGAGGTCCGTCTGCCTGGCATGCAGGGCTTTTCTTCCACTCATTCATTCTTTTCATGCCCAAGTAATGTCAGACAAGGTCACCACGCAGCCTTTTACATAACAGGGCAGAGCAAGATATCTTTCCCTTGGGAACATTCTCCATGTCCCATCTGTCCATGAAGGTTGCATTTTTAGTTTCTATTACCTGAGCCAGAAGTGAGAGTAAGATGGGAGCCTCATCACAGACCCGCCATGTACTGTTTTGCACAAGGGAAAGGTCTTACTTCACTTCCATCCTAAATTCCTCCCCATAGTTATTTCTGAGTTCCATGACAACCAAACTATCTACTTACTTGTTTTCTTTCTGAAACCCTATGCCGCTGCTGAAGAGAGAAGACTTAATTCCCTCGATGTCAGATGTGCCTTGGTGTTCTAGCTGCAGAGGACCAAATCGATCAGAAAATCACAAAGGATATTTATTGCAATAGCAAAAAGGTTGCAAGAACAAGCTATATCCTTTCAGAGTATCTAAATGGATTTCTGGGTACATCACTGCGAGCCGTCAATTAGTACATATTCCTCCACTATGAAAGCACAAAGTGCCTCTACAGCACTGGTGCCCCAACTTTTCCTGTCACCCCTCTTCTCCCCCTGCCCTCATTACCAGTTATGGAATCTGTCTGTGCACTCCCTCCATTACTGCACAATTGGCTCAGTGAAGGAGCTTGGGCTGAAAGCGGAGATGGGAACAGAACTGGGTATGGGGGAAGAGCTGGGACTAGAGATGGAGCTGGCCTGGGGGCGGAGAGGGAATGTGGACAGAGCTGGGCTGGGATTGGAGCAGGCAGCAGAGTGGATCTGTGGCTGGGGGCCTGAGCTGAGCAGGGGGAAGAGTGGAGCTATGACTGGGGCCAGAGTTGGGCAGGGGTCGGAGCAGGGGATGGTGTGGAGCTGTGGCTGGAGCTGCGGCTGGGGATAGAGTGGAGCTGGAGCTGGTTGGGGTTGGAGCAGGGCTGGGTGGCACTCCCTCCTCACCCCACATGGCGGCTGGCCTGGGCCCCACTGTATCTCCTCCTTCTCTCCCCACCCCCGCATGTTCCTCCACACCCTAATAGGGAGGCATGCCCCAAAATTTGGGGACACTGCTCTACAGCATCCCTGTAGGAAGTACTATTACTGGACATATGCAGAGTGGCTACCTAGAGTTCCATTCACATGTTCACAAAACATTACATGCTAGTTTAGTCCTCTGCAGTGCTCTGGGAACTGTAGTACTTCAAGCATCTTTGCTATTCTGTTTCCCTCACCTCCTCCAGTCCGAATACAGGTTCTCAATCACTTGTATGGAACGCACATAGGGACAAGCACTTGAAGAAGAAATGGAGGTTACTTGTCTGTAACTGGAAGTTCTTTGAGATATATAGTCCCTGTCTGAATTCCGTTATCCACTGTCTGTCCCCTCTCTTGTTTGGATCCTACTGGATTTGCAATAAGAAGAGGAACTAGAGAGGTATTAGCCCACACTTCCTCTTACACCCTCAGTCTGGAGCATGAGAAGAATTACTGTGCATTTGCGAGGCAATGGATATTGCTTGTTAGAATTTCTGGACATGGGCATATGGTGTGTGCACACACTCAGATGTGCAGTACAGATAGGGACCACACATGTCAAAGGATTTCCAGTTACAGGCAAGCTAATTCCAGTTTTTGGTTCCTGTTTGTCTTTAAATGTCATCATAATGCTGAGCGGTTCTAAGCACTATATTATTGATAGAAAAATCTTGTAATATTCATGTGATCTCCTTCTCCATAGAAAACACACTACACTTTCTATGGCGAGAGGTCATCACTCCAGATGGAGTAAAACTCTACTATAATCCATTTACTGGCTGGTGAGTTTTCATTTTGTTTTGTATGGGGAACACTGTTGTTCCTGGCAGCACCTAAACATGGCACTTTGTGAAAATTTTGTTAGAAACTTTCACATGAAGAGAATTGGATAAGTAATAACTATGCCTTTTCAGATAGTGAATACAGAATAAGAGCTGTAGGATATTTAATATGAAAGAAGAAAATGTGAGGCATGGTGGAGAGAAGTAAATTGTAGATTAAAGGCATCAGTATACTCGTTGTAGGAACTCTTTTTCTTAATTCAGGGGTAACGGATTTATTCTTTTTTAAATTAATGACTTGGAGGCGACAACTCTTCAATTTTGTGTTCCAGGTTTTTAAAGGTTACAGCAAAGAGACAGTATAAACTTTTATTTTTGTATTGATCTTTGGACAAGAAAATAGATCAATACAGTAACTAGTATTGCTTTAACAAATTATGAATTTTGTAAGAAGTAAATCTGTGTACTGTAGTGTATAGTTGCTTTATGCAGTTTTTGTTTATCTTAATCTTTTGAAAATTATGGAAGTTATTGTTTTGTAATCTTTTTAAACATAGCCACCAAAGCAATTTTCTTTAACACAGGTGCATATTTCTCTCTATATACGTAGCTTGCAGAAATTATTCATTATCTCTGCTACTTTGAACACATACTATTCTTCTGGTCACACTAGTTTGTAACTTGTTAAGTTTTGTTTGGGTGTGTCTTTAATCTTTAGTATTATCCGTGAACACCCAGTTGCAGGTCCTCCATGGCCTGGAGGAATCCTGGCAGATGAGATGGGTCTTGGAAAGACAGTAGAGGTACTGGCTCTTATTCTGACACACACCCGACGAGATGTTAAACAAGATGTTCTGACACTACCTGAGGTGAGAGAACTATGGTAGATTTTGGGAACAATTAAGGTACTTCTAATATGTGAGGCATGTTCCTGGTGTTTTACTTGTCATTTTTTGTGTGGCAAAGTCTATAATGAAAAGCTGTGCAAGTGAAAGATATAGTTTTTGTCTGTTAGCATGTGGTCCTTTGTGATGTGAATAGGAGAACAGTACAAAAATATTATGAGGAACAATTTATATTGTTTGTCACTGATGTGAATGAAGAACAAAGTCTCAGTTGTAGGGAAATTACTTTATTAGCTTGCTTTTTAGAAAAAGGGATGGTAAAAGTGCAGAGATTCCAGGTAAAGTCTATTTTAACTGAGACTTATAGAAAACAGATCAAATTATGGCCTTGTATGCATGCACGCACATTACGTAGTCTTCACTGGGATGTCTTCATTCATCTGTGTACAGAATTTGGTGCATTGTGTGTTGGGAATTTACTCCTCCACATTCCATTGTGTATTACATTCTAACTAGATCAGTGGTGGGCAGCCTGCGGCCCATGGGCCGCATGTGGCCCATCAGGATAATCTGCTGGTGGGCCGCAAGACAGTTTGTTTACATTGATCGTCAGCATGCACGGCTGCCCGCAGCTCCCAGTGACCGTGGTTCGCCTTTTCTGGCCAATGGGAGCTGTGGGAAGCGGCAGCTAGCACATCCCTGCCTGCCTTGTGGCCCGCCAGCAGTTTACCTACCTGCTCCTATAGTAGACCCACAAACTTTGGCTGAGTTACTGAAGTCCTCAAATCACAATTTAAAGACTTCAAGTTACAGAGAATCCACCATTTACTCTAATTTAAACCAGCAAGTGACCCGAGTCCCAACCCGCTCCCCCCCCCACACCCACACCAGGGTCTCTGTCAGTATGGCCTGGGGGGAGTCCTTCCTGACCCCAAATATTGTGATCAGTTGGACCCTGAGCATGAGGGCAAGAACTGCCAGCCAGACACCTGTGAAAGAATTCTCTGTAGTAACTCAAAGCCTTCCCCCTCTATTGTCCTACCTCAGGCTGTTGGGGATATTTGCTGTTGGCAGTCACAGATTGCCTACAATGGCATGTGGCCCATCTCATCATACCATCCCCTCCATAAACTTATCAAGCTCAGTTTTAAAACAAGTTAGGTTTCTTTCCCCCATTGGTTCCCTTCAAAAGCTGTTCCAGAACTTCACTCCTCTGATTGTTAGAAATCTTCATCGACTTTGACTTAATGTAATTCCAACCCTTCTCCACCTTCAGATCCTGGAGTTCTTCAGTCCAATCCCATTCCCTAACTAATTCCCATGATTTTTTTAAAATTTGCCCTTTTGAAGTCAGCAACCCTATTTGCAGACCTATTTTTGTTTATCCTTCCATTTAGTTTAAACTGAATTAGCTCATGGTCAATCAAACTAAGGCTGTCTTCGACAAGCAGCTCTTCTTTGAGGTCCTTGCCACTTACCAATACTAAATCTAAAATGGCATCAAATCTAGTTGGTTTGGTGTCCACTTGGTGAAGAAATCTGTCAGCCATCATATCAAGGAATATCTGGGCCCTACTGTTGTTAGTAGCACTTGTCTTGCAATCTGTATCTGGGAAATTAGTCTCTCCTAATCATACAATTCCCAGTAGCATGTATTTCATTAAAAATATTAGAAGTCTCTATCCATATGTTTCTTCATAGAATCTTGCCATCTAAAAGACTTACTGTAACAACCTATTTTCTTTCAAATATTAAAACTTTGTGTATTGTACTTGACAATATAGAACCCTGCAACCTATCCTAAAATCAACGGGACCGACTGCAAGTGTCATGTTGGGTCGTAAAAAAAAACCCTCAACCTCCCAGCCTCAGGTTAGCTCTTCTCCTCCTGCCCATGGGGTTGGCTCTGTGCCTTGCTCTTGCTGGCTGCTGCCACCTAGTTGTGCTGTGTGCACTGTGTAGTGAGTGTGCTGAGGTGCACAGTGCTTAAAAATTAGGCAAAAGCAGATTTCTAATGTCTTGATTTTTATGAGCTTGCCTTCAGAAGTTGCCAGGGTAAGATACAAATTGCAACTGAACTAGAACAGGAGCAGGATAAAAACACAGATGTAAATTCTGTAAAATCAGTAAAATGTCAGATTATGGAGTTACATAGAAACAGACACCTACTCACAATTAAAAGCTATAAATGAAAGAAGTTTAAAAGCAAAAACAGGTTAACTAGAATGCCTTGCAATGGACCAGGACCTTGATATAACAGGCATTACAAAAATGTGGTATGTCAAAAGCCAGTGGGTTACTGTAAGACCTGGTTACAAACCATGCAGGAAAGATGGCCGTCACCAAAGAGGTAGGAGAGTAGTACTATGTCTAAAGAATTCCATGGAATCTAATGAGAGAAAAAAATGAATGAAAAGCACCATGCAGTTGAATCTATTAAGGATAGTAATCCCAGTTTGCGAAAGTGTAAATAGTAGGGTACAGTGCTGCCCTCTGAATCAAGAAAAGGAAATTGAATACACAATGTTGAGAGAGATCAGAGTCAACAAAATCTAATAAATGATGATAATGGGGGATTTCAATTATCCAGCTGGTCAAGTGGCACTAACAAGACAAAGTCTGGAGAAACAGCTTTTTGATGCTTTAAGTGATTGCTTCTTGGGACAGCTAGTTCTGAAGCACACTAGAGGAGGCTAATCTTGACTTTGTGTTAAGTAACACACACGAGTTAATTCAATGACAGTAGCTGATCCACTAAGTAATAGTGTTGACAATATATAATTAGGTTAAACATCTAAAGGGCAGGTGATGCTTCAAAAAATGATGCAAAATTTTAGAATTTTCAACAAAATGAGCAATTTAGTCAAAAGGTCCTTAAAATTAAAACTAAAGAAAGTAAAATTCATAGAGGTGGCTTGGATGCTACTTAAAAATTAGTCTCGCAAGATGTGTGTACTGCTGAGCAAAAAGGGGACCATGAAGGTAAGGAGTAAGTCAAGATTGTAATCTCTTTGGAGCAAGGATTGTCCTTTGTTCTGTATTTGTATGGCACCTAGCACAATGTCTATGATTAGGGTTTCTTAGCACTCAAGTAATACAAATAAATAATTTGAAGACTAAATGGAAAGTTAAAACAGGTTATTCAACCCAAAGAGAAATCTTTCAAACTTTGGAAATCTGACCTTTGTGAAGTGAAGCCAATAAACAGGAGCATAAATTACAGCCAGAATGGATTTCAAAGCTCAAGTCACTTAGGATTTTTTTTAAATATAAATAAACTAAGAGCTTATTTACGTATACATCAGAGGCAAGAAGTCTGCAGAACATCATTGGGTTCACTGGATCACCAGAATTCAAAGGAGCAATTAAGAAAGAAAGCACAAGTCGTTGTCAGAGGGAGGATAATGGATTAGATGGACCTTGGGTTTGATCCAGCATGGTAATTCCTGTGGTCCTGTGAACGTATTTAATGAGGAACTGATGACTTTGAAGTAAAAAATGCTTTTTGCTAGTCTGCTATTTGAAAATGTTTATTTCATAATACAGTTCAAAATTGTGTCACAGATATACGTCCTCCTACCGTTATTGAGTGTTGTTTTTATTAGGGTAAATTGGTGAACTTCTTCGTTCCACCCCAGCCTACTGAAGGAAACAAAAAGAAAAAAACTAAGAAAGTGGAGCTTAAGTCAAAGGAGAAAGTACAGTATCCCAGTAAGTATTCATGGAGAGACAACATTTATGTAAAACAGTTTGCTTATTGAGGTTGTATTGGCAACTTACCAGGAGCGCAAGGGCTGCACCTGATTTGTTTGAGGGGAGCAGTTTACTGATGGCCTTACCTCTGATGTAGAGGTATAGTTTTCCTCAAGAATATAGCACTGCACTCTGGGAATTGTAATCATCCTGACTAATAAACCATCTTAAAGATAAAAGCATTTTACCATTTTAAAGTAAAACTAGCTGTGAGCTGTATTGTAGAACTCCATGCAGCACAGCTTTACCTAGAGTAGAACCATTCTGGCAAGATGGTTTATTGACCAGACCAAAATACTCTACTTGCATATCCCTGTTAATAAAAACAAGATTTCTTTGTTTCCACTCTTATATGTACTCTTAGACAGTACTGAATATGTTGACTGAAAAGTAATGGTCTGCAAGACTAGCTTGAGCAGGACTGCTTACTCTGTTTTTGATCTTAGGTTTGTTTTTTTTTTGTTTTGTTTTGTTGCAGTTTTTAATTCACTTGCAGGCATTTACAGAGCTACATAAATACATTTTCTCCCATATAACTTTTCATTTTATCTGAACCGTAGTTTCATTCTGCATGTAGGCTTACGGGTGATGATATTAGCAGCTGTCAAGGAAATGAATGTGAAGAAGGGAGCTTCCATCACTGCAATATTTAAGTATGTCAGTGCCATATATAGATATGACATACAGAGAAACCGGCGTCTTCTCAAAAGAACTTTGGAAAAACTAATTGCGGAGCAAGTAGTAGAACAGGTTAAGGGTCATGGTCTGGCTGGATCTTTCAAGTTGGGGAAGAATTACAAAGAACAAAAGAGGCTTGAGAGAACCAAAAAACAGGTAAAATGAGAGTTGAAAGTATCAAGGCAAATGTTGCGTGGAGTTGTTTTATTTTTGCCAATTACATGCTGCCAGAGTGATGCTGTTTAAAAGGCTCCTCATTAATGCTTGCTTGATCGTATTGACTTTTATGTTAAACAAAAACCTGAAGCATTTGCTTTGAAAGCAAAAATAAAGAATTATAATATATAGACTATACCAAAAAGAAAAAAAAAATAAAACCCAAAGTTGGTCAAGTTTTTGGGGTTAAAATCTTTCACTATGTCCTTCATAAATTTTTGAGGACATTGCTCTAAGGGTTGGCAGATGTTACAGTTTTATGACCAAGAGGCTTGTGAAACACTTTGAAAAACCCTAAACAAATATTGAGTGCTTGGTCCCTAAAACCTAGCCCAAACCAGAAGATATATGTAATGTTAACAGTTTACTTCCAAGGTGGCTATACTTTCCTCATCAAAGAACAAAAAAAATTGTCAGTTAATTTTAACTTTTATTTTTTAGACAACAAGGAGTCCTGGAAGGATTCAGAAGACATCTTTGCCTAATGCTAAAACTCAAACCAAAGAATCAGCAAGTAGGGTCACATCTTCAGAAAAAGTCAAACCACCCTGGCTAGTGGACATTCCTGCAGAAGAGCATGACTACTGTACAGCTAGCAAAAATAACAAGAAGTCTGAGACAGGCCAAAAGACTTGCATAAAAGAAGAAAATCTTCAGCCAAGAGTTATGGACTTGGAGTCTGCTGATTTGCAAGGCAGCCTCATGTCCAGTGATTCCACCAGTCCAGTCCTCAGTGCATGTAAAAATACAGATGACATGGAAGTCCTAAAGGACCAGTCCTCAGACTCCCAAGAACACGCTGGCAGTGTCATACAGCATGCCAGTTCCATTTTTCCATTCAACACCTCTGACTATCGTTTTGAATGCATTTGTGGTGAGCTTGGCTTGGTTGACTATAAGGCCCGTGTGCAGTGCCTGAAGTGCCACCTATGGCAGCATGCTGAATGTGTAAACTACAAAGAGGAAAACTTGAAGATTAAGCCCTTTTATTGTCCCCATTGCCTAGTAGCAATGAAACCAGTTTCTACAGGAGCCACTCTGATAATCTCTCCAAGTTCCATCTGCCATCAGTGGGTGGATGAGATCAACAGGCATGTGAGATCATCTTCCCTTCGAGTCCTGGTAAGATGATTTCCTCTCATCCCTAGATTCATAGATTGGAAGAGGAAAACAAACTTTCCTGTTTCATCAATTACCAGTGGGTTTATAGAGTCATAGAGTTTGTTCAGAAGGGACCACCAGATCATTTAGTCTGACCTCATGTACAGGCCACCAACACCACCTAGCACCTCTCCACTAAACTCAATAACTGAAATTAGACCATATTAAATAGCCCACAGAAGACTAGACCATTATATGTCACAGGAAGAGAATAGAAGTGACTGAGGTGCACCAATGCCCAAAGCTGTTGCAGTGGCAGGAAAACAATTGTGAGATACACCCAGATAAATCCTGGCAAGTGACCTGCACCCACACACTGCAGAGGAATGCAAAAAAACCCAACCCCAATGTCACTGTCAATCTGACCTGGGCAGAAATTCCTTCCCAACATCACATTGTGCGTATGAGGTAAGAACCAACCAGTTAAGCACCTGAAGCCACCTCCGAGCACTCTCTCATCCCATCCAGTGTCTGATGTCCAGCCATGGCCATCTTTGATGCTTCAAAAGAGGGAGCCCAAAAATCACCACAGAATATATTGGGAGGAGAGGGGGAATCTCTTCCTGACCCCTGCAGGTGGCTGACTGAAACCCTAAAGTGTGAGCTTTTAGGAACATAAGACATAAACCAAATTTGGCAGAAGAGTGGTCTTTGTGTCAGGATTGTGCATTTCACCATCCATCTGAAATTTTTCCCATATTTGGCCAAGTTATAAACGTCTGAAAAATCTCAATTTGCATGTGCTTCCTGGAGGTTAGAATTTGGCAGCTAAATTCTCCTAAGATTGTCTGCACTGAGCAATCTAATCCCTCACAGCTGCCACATACCAACCAGATCATATATGCCCTATCACCATAGAGTGACTAAATATATTCTATCCTGGGGCCACAGAAGCTATGCAGGATTTTACCTGCAGTTACTCTTGGTTGGCAGAGACTGTTGTGGCACAAGGCACAGGAAATAAGATCAGGGAAACTGGAAAATATACATTGTTACAGTATCTGGTTAAATTCTAGGAGTATGGCATGTACAGTCTGAAATCTAACAATGTTAATATTTTAAAGTACTCAAAGTATACATATTGTTTTAAGTTTACAATATTTATTGCACTTTCTTGCAGATATAACATTTTAACACTGTGAAATACATCAGTTACAGGCCTCAATTTATCTTATGAACTTAGGTTTTTTCCCCTTTCAGCTACTGTATGCTTCACAAAGGATCACATTGAAAATGTTGAGGTAAAAGAGAGACGGATACATTCTGTTACAATAAATAATAAAAAAAAATAATTTTATAATAAGACTTCTGGTGGAAGGTCACTAGAGGAGTTTTATGGACTTTGTTGGTGTTTTTGCCACCATCTTTCATGTCCATTCTTTGTGTTTCATTAAGTCTTCTTGGAGATTCCTTGGAGGATAGAAATAATAGTTAAGTTCACACTTGGTTCCTGTTCCTAAAGGTTTTTGACTGCATGTTTCTATCTTTGCCTATTCTACCGTGATATTCTGCTGTAGGAAAAAAAGTGCATGTTTTAACAGTTGTTTCCATAACGTTGCTGGATGTTAAATCCATGTTAAAGCAGCTAAGCTCAAATACAGCTGTCATATGAAGTACCAAAATCCTTTTATTCTCTTGGGGGGAAGGAATCAGTTGAGAGGCCCGATTTCATTTCCATTGTATAATTTAATAATCTTGAGTTCAAATGTTCTTTGAGTGTTTTCTCATGTCCATTCCATGTTAGATGTGCGCATGCTGCATGCACAGTTTCCAGAGAATTTTTCTCCTCAGTGGTATCTGTTGGGCTGGCTGTAGCAGCCTCTTGTGCTGTGTGCTGGTATAAGGGCCCAGTTAGCTTTACACCCTCCAGTTCTTTCTTACTGCCCATGATAGTCACTGGAACACCTCCTTTTCCTTCGGCAAACTCTTACTCAGTGGTCTTATTTTAGTCCTTTTCCCTATCCTAGTTCTTTAAGTTCACAGTTTGGACTGTTATAGATTAGTTTTATGTAGTTAGCTGCCGTTTCTCACTCTGTTAGTGGAGTTTTGTCTGCCCCCAGTGCCAGGGCATTCCTTGATCCCCGAGTTTCAAGCCCTGGGCCTCCTGCAGCAAGCCCATGCCTGTGAGTGACCTTCACTTCAGTTGTCTGAAGTGCCTCAGAGAGACTCATATCAGGGACCGCTGCCAGATCTGCTGACACTTCAAGCTGGCCTCCCTGTCCTTCCTCATACAGGGCTTGAAGTCCCTCATGATGGAGTCAGTGCTCTGTCCCTCTTCGGAGTTAAGCTGGTCCAACTCAGCATCCAGTACCTCAGAGTCAGTACAGTGTGCACCTCCTGCCATGAGAGACTCTTGGCACCATTCTCCTTCACTGGTGCTGAAGAAAAAACGTAAGAAGCAGCTGACTGAGAGGGGACATTCCCTGACTCTGAAGAGGGTCAAGCATGGGGAGCGCAGTGGAGATGGCTTCTGGCCACTCCTCTGCCCCTGCTCTGAGGGGGGCATCATCAACTCTGCCTCATAGGCAGGCTCCGTTGAGTCGATTTCCGGGCCATCCCATTGCTTCAGAGGGGCAATGTGGTACCAGCGGGATTGCCATACCACGTACCCCGGAGGCATTGGTTGTGGCCAGAGACCTGGCTTTTGGTGCCACTGTCACGGTTGGTACAGGAGTCAGTGGCATCAATACCAGGAAGCAGAAGGGAGCATGTGGCCCAAGCGCCAGTTTGGTACCAGCCTCCTCGGTACCTTCTAGAGGGAAACCATCTCTGCTTGCCCCAGTGCAGGTCTTCTCTCCCTAGCACCAATGTATACCACCCCTCCATGGTCCTCGGAGGAAGGCTCATCATTGAATGTAGAAGTGGAGTCGTATTTCCACTTGAGGAGCCACAGCCAGTTCCCTCCCAGGCAGCTCTACCAGTCAATGGACCCGTGTACGGGGGTACTGCCAAGCACTTGAGATAGTGGGCACTGGCCTATGCAGAAACCTGTTGGGGTTTCTCCCTATCCAAGAGCCCTCTTTCAGATGCTTGTAATCGGTAATCTCGGAATGAAGCACGCCCATCCATACGACTGGCACCCGACATGGACTCTGGTACCAAGCATCAGGACCTAGATTTATGGGACCCAGTTGGTGCAAAAGGTGAGGAAGAGGACCCCCTACTGTTGCAGGCCTCTTCTTCCTCCTCCTCACCCAGATGAAGCAGTGTTTGGGGTGTTTATATCCTCCCACACAATGACTTAGTAGTAGCTCACCAGGAGCTGTTGAAAAGAGTTGCCTCAAACCTTGGGCTGGAAGTGGAGATAGTTAGTCCTTCCACAGCCTGGTTGATACCTTGTCTGCTGTGAGCCTATTGAAGGTGACACTCCTCCTCCCACCGCTGAGGCCATTATTGGACCGCTTTAAAGCCTTGTGGCAAACTCTGTTCTCCTTGACAGCCTGTTTTTGCCTTAGTCTATTGGATCATATGGCCACATGCACATACATAGTACCGCTTGTGAGACTGCACCTCATACCCCTTCAAGTGTGGCTGGCCTTGGCGTACACTCCAAGCCGTCATCATTTGGACTCGGTGCTTACAATTCCCACCCAGGTCCTCGCCTCTGTAGAGTGGTGAAGGGACTCCTGTTTGGTAGGCATGGGCATTCCCTTCATCAGTCTCTGACCATCAGTATCCCTAACCTTTGGATGCATCCGAGCTAGGTTAGGGAGCTCACCTTGAGCAACTCAGAACTCAAGGTCTGTGGTCCCAGGAGGAACTCTCCTTACATATAAATGTCAGAGAATTCAGAGTGGTTTGCCTAGCATGCCAGGTGTTTATACTCTAGATTGTAGGCAAGGTTGAGTGAGTCATTATGGACAATATGTCAGATATGTTTTACATCAAAAAGCAGGGAGGGACATGCTCTTCCTTCCGTGTCAAGAGGTCATTCGCTTGTTGTTATTCTGTGTGAAACACTCAATTCACCTCAAAGTTTCTCACCTTCTAAGAGCCTGGCACAATCTGGCAGACCACCTCAGCAGATCTTTTTCCTCTCATCATGAGTGGTCCTTTCACCGCAGTATAGTCAGGACCATCTTCTAGTGGTGGATTCCCCTCCGAGATCTGTTTGCAACCAAGCAAAACAGGAAGTGGCAGTAGTTTTGCTCTCTACGTGGGTGCAGCCTGGGCTTGCTTACAGATGCCTTCGTGCTGCATTGGACAAAGCATCTGTTCTATGTGTTTTCCCCCCATTCCTCTCATGCACACAGTCTTACTCAAGGTCAAGCAGGATAGAGCAAAGGTTATTCTTATAGCGCCAACATGGCCACACCAGCACTGGTTTGGCACCTTTTCAGATCTGTCATTAGTGACCCAATGCTGCTCCCTCCCCTCCCAGACCTGATCTCACAAGATCACAGCCAATTGCTTCACCTGAACCTCCACCTGACTGTGTGGAAGCTTCATGGAAGCGGAGCTGGCCTGTTCGGAGCAAGTCTGACAGGTATTGCTAGATAGTAGGAAATCATCTACTGGAGTGACTTGCTTCGCCAAATGAAAGCATTTCTCCTTGTGGTCATCCCAACGAGGTCACCTCTCCACTCAGTTTTTTGAAAAAATTCCCCGGCAGCTATGTGTGAGATGCATGCACACCTCATGTGGAATGGACATGTGCATTGCATCTTGAGGAACAACAGTTACAAAAAGGTTAGTAGTCATTTTTTATGAACTGGCACTACATTATGCAAAGAACATTTTAAGTGTGTGTCTGTAAAACTATAAAGAGCTCTTACACTTTGTTATAAAGTACTTATCTTCAGTCTTTGCTCTCACGTTTGTATATATAAATGTGTGTAGGTGTATCAAGGTGTGAAGAAACATGGCTTCTTGCAGCCTCACATGTTAGCAGAGCAGGAGGTAGTCATCACCACTTATGATGTCCTTCGCACTGAGCTGAACTACGTGGACATCCCTCATAGTAACAGTGAAGATGGGCGACGTTTCAGGAACCAGAAGCGGTATATGGCCATCCCAAGTCCCTTAGTAGCAGTAGAGTGGTGGAGGATCTGCCTAGATGAAGCACAGATGGTTGAATGCACCACTGCAAAGGTGAGGAAGTCTCCTGAATTGGAAGCATGCCTGTACTGAAAAAGTTTGACAAGGTTATTATAACTTAAAGAAAAAAAATAAGATAAAGCTGCTTCTTGACTCTTAACGTGTGTTAAACATAAACTTGTCCTTGTAATCTGTTCTTCAGAAGTGACTAATGGTTTGCTTCCTCTTGGAGATATTTACTATTAAATGGTTCCCCGTTGGAGTTTTGGCAGGCTGTGATGTGTATCTAGCTCAAAAAGTGTTTAACATAATTTATATCAACAATTTAAAGAACTAGGTCATCATGTTGTATACAGCGTTTGATAGTTTCAAAGAACGCACTAGCCTGTTGAGTGACATGGTTTACAGGCATTAATATGTCCTTTAGGTCTAGAAACTATAAAACAGTCAGCAATGACTCAAGAAGCTCTTCAGGCTCATCCTAGCAGTTTGCAGAGGTAGATTATTTTAGTTAGCGTTTATCCACCCTGTTGCCTAAGGTAGGGAGATAAAAATGCCAACAGAAAATCCTACTCACATAACAATCTATCCCTTGATTTATGTGTATTACACACACACAGTTAACTTACCTCCTTGTTGTAAACACTTCATCCAGTTTGAATTAGATCTGTGATAGAGCTTATCAGCTGTCAAGTGATGCATTTGTTTTTAAAATAAATAAAAGCATAACATATCTGGTATATATACATACTAGAGCCCTTCCGTGTGTGTGCGTGCGTGTATGTGTGGGGAGAGAAACACAGATGTATCAGTTCTGCTTTATATCAGTTTTCTGTAGTACCAAGGTTCTCATTCTTCCATAGTGTGAATGTCTTAATAAGTGTGCGTCACTTCCACTCCCCCAAATTATTATTTAGCATCCATATGGCAAATACATCAATTGCTTACATGTAAAAGTAATGTCAGGGAAGTATTTAATGTAATTTTAGCTATCTTTTAATGGTAGTTACAGCTAGAAACGAGGAAAGTCAGGACCATATTTATAGCAAACTCTGTCTGGAACATGCAAGGGTTATAGACATAGCAATCTGAGACCTGTTGCTCTGGATCAGTTCCTTTCTTTTACATTTTAGAGGGGTAGCCATGTTAGTCTGGATCTGTGAAAGCAACAGAGGGTCCTGTAGCACCTTATAGACTAACAGACGTATTAGAGCATGAGCTTTCGTGGGTGAATACCCACTTTGTCGGATGCATCTGACAAAGTGGGTATTCACCCACAAAAGCTCATGCTCCAGTACATCTGTTAGTCTATAAGGTGCCACAGGACTTTTTGCTGCTTTCTTTTACATGTAAGCAGATGCTGTAGTTGCCACACATGTAGGGAAATCTGTGTTTGTGGAAACAAAGTTACTAAGTTCTCTTACTGTACTAATGACCCTGATGTTTCTCTTCATCAGCCCAGGCACAGTATCTTCTTGTCCATCCTTTATTATGATGTTTGTAGCAGGATAGACACCTGCCTGCTCTGAAACAGCCCAGGAGAGGGTTGTTGCTGGGGCAAGAAGCCTGGGCTGATTAGGGAAAGTAGGCTCAGCTGTGGCCATGCCCCAATCAGGCCTAGCTGGACCCTATAAGAGGCTGTGAGCCAGAAGCCTTGTCAGTCTCCCTCTGCTTGTAGAGGGAGAAGGGCCTGGCTGCTGAAACCTAAGCAAGACACTTAGATTGGGAGCAGGGCTGGGGAAGGGCCAGAGTTGCTGGGAGCTCTGGCCTGATAAGCCCCAGGCTGCAGGCCTAACTATATAGGCCGAATAGGTGCAGGGTTGCAACGGGGCAGCCTTAGGGTAGGCAAAGGCAGCAGGTCTGAACCCCTTTGCCTGTGATGAGTGGCTTATACTGCAGTCTGCCCCAGTGAGCGGGGGCTAGATAGAGACTGGGCAGTAGCCAAGAATGGGGCGAAGTGGGGATAGTGGGTGGGGATTCTCCTGGGAGGGAGAGACCCAGAACTGTGGGGATACTACCAGGGGACAGCACCCAGTTAAAGGGGCACCAGGGTCCTGGGAGGGACATGGGCCAGTGGTAAAGCAGATCACTGGCCTGCAGAGGGCACGCCGGAGGCTGGAGGAACTAATTCCAAAAGATAACCAGCAGGAGGCGCCACGGGGGTGAATCACTCATCGCTACAATGTTAATGAAAAAACTGTCTCTTGCCTGTCAATCAAAAATACTGCTCTCCACAGGCAACTTTGGTGAGTAGCACAGTTGCCAACTTTCAGGCCGTAAATAAGCACCCTGACTTTCACAGCCAAAAATCAAGCTAATCTCATTTCAAAACAAGGTCAAAACAAGCCAATCCATAAGAACCCCAACACAATATTGACTAGATCCTCCCGGTGTGCAGTCTGGGACTGTGGTGGGCCCATTGTGCTCCCCTGACTCTCTTCCTCCACCTTGCCCCTACTTACCCCCCCTTACCCCTGCTTGCCAAGAGCTGATGATATGATAAAAAAAATCCACAAGCTACAAGCCAAACAAGCTACAAGCCAAAAACTAGCCAACAAGCAATTCACAAGCCAATTAAGCCAAAAACAAGCCTAATTTCTGCATTTATTTTTTTTTTTTGTGTGGGTTTGGCATGTCTGGTGAGTAGTGTTTTGCAAGGCTGACACATACAGTCATGGTTCTTCAGAGTGAGTGAGCTTTTTCTTGGCTCTTGTAGTTTTTTCATGTTTTTCTACTAATTGCTATTCCTATCTTTTCTCATTAGGCTGCAGAAATGGCACTCCGTTTGAGTGGAATCAATCGCTGGTGTGTCAGTGGCACTCCTGTACAGCGAGGATTAGAAGGTAAACTTTGTGTAGTAGTGTAGTCTGTGTGGTTTTTTCCCCCCCTGATGCACTGGGGCTCCAGGAGAGACAACTAAACTTGCCAATTTTGATATTCCTATCCTAGATTCCTGCAGTAGATATTTTATATTCCTAGAGAAGAATGCTTATAGATTGTAAATCTTAACTGATTTTCTTTGTCATAATCTTAAAATGCTATCGAAGGAGTGAAACTCCACTGAATTACAACCACTGCTAGGGTGGTGGGCAGTAAGCAATTGTGCATTGCAGGTTGCAAAATAATGATGGAGAGCAGTTTTTTTTTTAAAACAAGATCCTAGGGAAAACTCTAACTCCTGTGGAAAGTGTCATACTATCTTAAAGTTATACAGAGAAGACAGGACCTTGATATTTAAGGTCTCAGCTGAAAGACCACAGCACACAGTAAACTGCATGGAGTTTCATCTGTTTTCTGCAGAAGGGTGATGAACTGAGGCTGCTTGTGTGATTTAAGCACTTAGGTATTTTAAACCTGGTGACATTACTGTAGAATTTTTTTTATTTTGGTGTGGCGTTCTAAAATAGTATACAGTAAAGTAATTTTCTTCTTTTATCAGATCTGTATGGCTTAGTGCTTTTTCTTGGAGTTGATCCTTACTGGGTCAAACATTGGTGGGATCAGCTTCTGTATCGACCTTACTGTAGGAAAAATCCTCAGCCTCTCTACAACCTAATTGCAAACATAATGTGGAGATCAGCAAAGAAGGACGTGATTGATCAAGTAAATATGGACTTTAAAAAAATTGTATGTAAATAGCACTTTCACCAAAAACATTTTATTTATTTTTATTTTATTTTACTTTGCAGATTCAGATTCCTCCACAGACAGAAGATGTACACTGGCTTCACTTTTCTCCTGTGGAGAGACACTTTTATCATCGTCAGCATGAAGTGTGCTGCCAAGATGCACTAGCAAAACTCAGGAAGATTTCTGATTGGACTCTTAAACTTAGCAGCTTGGACAGGAGGACAGTCACTACTATTCTGTACCCTTTGCTGCGGCTGAGGCAGGCCTGCTGTCATCCACAAGCTGTTCGTGGGGAATTCTTGCCATTGCAGAAAAGGTGAATTTTACCACTGCTTAAATTGAGTGCTGAGGGCTTAATCCTACACTCATTGAAATCAATGGTAAAGCTCCCATTGAATTTAATGGTACAGCATCAGGGGCCAATGTTGTTACAGTAAGTCAAAAATTATACCTGCTGGTTGAGTCACTTGCAGCTGTGCTGAGTCAGGCATGATCTTATCTGATGTCAGAAGCTGAGACGGGTGTAATAAGGTTATTATTCCTAGTAGTTCATAGGTGCCTGAGAGAGCCATTTTGATTGTTCTGTATTTGGCACTCTTCCAGGGTCTGACCTTTTACTGTGATGAAGAGGGGCCCTATGCTGGTGGAGTTACAATATTTATGATGGGATACAAAACTGAGATCCTGAATTCAGTGGAATTTATTTTTTGTCTTCTGTGTTTGCTGATAAACATTGCACTAGAGCGTGAGAACTTGAAAAATGAAACTGACTAGGGAAAAACAAGTGAGCCTATTTAGCCTGCAGGATTCGTTGTCTAAAAGAGGAGTTATTCACAAAGTGAACAAGCAGCACAATATAGGTTTGTTTAAAACATTGTTTTAAATAAACTGTTATTAACAAAGAACTTTTTATATTTTTAAAATTAATTTAGGGCTAGACTTTCAAAATTTGTTTGCATACTTTTGTGTGCTCACTTGTAAAGATCTTCCCCTCCCCTCACATGCACCCCATAAGGCCATCGTTGCACCAGCCCTGTCTTTAGCCAAAAATGATTTAATACTGCTCCTTTTGAGCAAGTGAGTGCTGCTCTTTTGGCTAGCAGCTGTGGATTGCTAGAGAGCAAGGTATAGGTGCATAATTCTATGCCAGGGACTGAGAGCACTGTCTTTTCTGCATTTTTTTTTAAAGCTCTTGCTGCCACAGGAAGGAAAGAATCAAGTTTGTCCCTTAATGTGAATGTTTTTCTTCTGTTTTCAACCACTTTTTCCTTTGTTCCTCTCTGCTTTCTTCACGCCTTTCCTGTGTGTGTGTCTCTCTCTCTCTGTATCCTTAGTCCCTCCTCTCTCTCCTGACAGGGCACCCTCAGTATTGAATTATGCCTGTATTGTTGTGCAGTAGCTACAGCAGCAGACAATCTGTTGTAGGACTTTCCTGCCTAAGTTTTAAAACTGTGGAAACATAGGTGGAATATGGGAAATACCAGTATTCCTACCAATCCATACAGTATTACTGTTTGAGTACTGCCAAATATTCCAGTGATGTACAAGGGCAGCATACAAGCCATGCTGCTGAATGCACCAGGAATATCCTAGCACTGCATTGATTTCAGTGGAATGTTGATGAGTGACAGCAGCATAGCAATTACAGTGGAGAATTGGCAATAAAAGATGTACCCCCAGTAAACACATTGTAAGAAAAGGCAGTTTGGAGACACTGTTTATATATTTTCTTGTGAACAAGTCCTGTCTGTAGCAATGGACCATTCCTAGAACATGCAGAAGATTTTGCCTATGGCTTCCTTTATTTGCATGTGAGTAAACAAGAATTCAGTGCCAGGTATTGTGGTGAATAGGAGAATTGGGGATTGAAACAAGGAAACTGATGCCTGGAGTGTGTTCTATGAGAGTGCTAATTTTCTCATTATCTAGTAAAGGCAGTGAGTAAGGCTGTCTAGCCATTCCTAAACAGGATATCTTTTAGGTTTTCCTAGAATGTGTACTGAATCAGGAACTTCTCTTGAAATTGATTATTAGCCTCAGATTGTTCAAAGTAAATGAATTAAGCGCTTGTCTATACTTAAAATGCTACAGCAGCACAGCAGTAGCGCTTCAGTGTAGACGCTACTCGTTGGTGTAGGTAATGCACCTCCCTGAGAGGTAGTAGCTGGGGTTGATGGCAGAATTCTTTTGTTAATCTAGCGCTGTCTACATGGAGACTTGAGTTCGCTTAACTATGCAGCTCAGGGGTGTAGATTTTTCAAACCCAGACCAACATAGTTAAACCAACCTAATTTTCTAGTGTAGACCAGGCCTTACAAATTATGAAACTATGTGCTATTTTTGTTTTGCTTTTTGAAATTTTTTTCACTCTCCATGCTTATGAAAGATTAATAGCACTGCCTAGAGCTAAGCAGACTATGAGCAGCAGGTGCTGTGCTTATTTTCTAGTACAACTGAGAAATGTAGCTCAGTATAAATTGCAGTTTTAAATCAATAGCACCTCCATCTTCCACACTGGAATGGCAGCAGAAACATAGAAACTTTCGATAGCAAGAGCACAGGTAAGGGGAAATCTTAGTACAGGGTAGTCAATTACTTTTTGTCAGGGTCCTAATTTCTTGATCAAGATATAGTCAAGGTCCAGACTCCAGAGAAGAAGAAGAAAAAAAAAATAAAAAAACCCCCGCAATAATGATGATACTAAGTAAATAAAAAGATTTCAGGTCTGTTCAAAAGCATCTGGTGGTCTGGATTTGGCCTGTGGTCCCCCTGTTGGCTACCCTGCCTTAGTAGGTATTGCAGTATTACTGGGAGGGGAAGATGGGGCCCAGTCAATGTCAGAACTCTTCATCTCAGCCTGACTCCAGCGGCCCTCCATGCTCCCTTCATTCTTCCTTGTCTCTCTCTTCTCCCCTGCCCTTTCCCTTTCACCCCTCTCCTTCCCTTTTTCTTTCTATTTAGCTAATCTCCTTCTAAATAAACCCCACTCAGATAATTAAAAAAAGTTAAAGGAAGGAAAACAGTGTAACTAATGTGACATTTGCCAACCATCACTCTATTCACTCACTTGTATTGTTATATCTCCTTTCCCCTGTACTTTGTTTTGTCTGTTTAGATTTGCTCATGAACTGTTGCTTATTCTTCATTTGTACAACCCCTAACACAATGGGATCTCTTTTTCAGTTGGCCCTTATGTGTATCAGCAATACAAATAATAATTAAAGTAAAAGGAGGAAGACCTATTACAATGTGGAAACATCTCTTTACCACAGTACACACTCTGGCCCCTGAGAGCCTAGTGGAACTGTCATGTTGCTGAAGTAATGAATTGGTTCCTGAGGGAAAGTGCTTTTAAAAAAAAGATTGTATAGCTCCTTCTCTACAAGAATGGCATATACATCCTTGTCTCTGGAGGAATGGTGCTGTGTTGTTGAAGTGTAGAGACTTCTGAATGAAGGAATGGGAGAAATTCCTGACAGTGGAGTTCTTACAGGTCTACTTTTCCCAAGGCTCCACAGTGTGGGGGAGTTCATTTCTATTCTCTTGACATATACCCTCGGTTAGATTAGTGATGGGGCACTAGATGTGTGCAAATGCTGCAGCTGAAAGAGTGACTGCTAAAACTAAATCATATCACTGTATTGTCCTTGAGAATATTTATCATGTGGCAAACATATGTTTTCATGATATATCTGCCATGCATAATATGACCTTTCATACAAGTGTAGCGTCTGTGTTTCTTTCAAATTTGATCCATTAGATCTTTATTTCAGCACCATGACCATGGAGGAGCTTCTAACTTCACTGCAGAAGAAATGTCGAACCGAATGTGAGGAAGCCCATCGGCAACTGGTGTGTGCTCTCAATGGTTTAGCTGGTATCCATATCATTAAAGGTAAAAGCTTGATTCTGTTATCACACTGGGTGTAATTCAAGTGCAACTCCATTGAAGTCTGTTGAGTTGCACTATGTAAAACTGGTGCAGATGAGGTGAATTAGGGCCATTATTTTCTCACTTTTGTTAGGGCTATGACAGTGGCTACTGTCACAGATACAGTGGACACTTGGAAATCCAAAGATTCTTCTTCGAGTGCTTGCTCATATCCATTCCAATTAGATATGTGTGCGCTGCGTGCATGAACATCGGAAGATTTTTATCCTAGCAACTCTCGGTGGGTCGGCTGAGGTGCCCCCTAGAGTGGCACCCTTATGGCACTGGATATATGCCCATGCTGACCCAGTGCCCCCCTCAGTTCCTTCTTATCTCCTGTGATGGTCATTGGAACTGTGGAGTGGGGCATAGCTGATCTCCACTTCCCTAGCTCTTTGCTCTGTAGATAGTTGTTGTAGTGTAGTTGTTAGTAGTTTCTAATTGTAGTTAGTAGTAGTTTTTGTAGTTAGTGTATATAGTAACTGGAGGTAAAGGGCTTCTCCCCTTCCCTTTTTATTGGTACTGGGCCCATGCCTAGGTCTCCAGGTTTCAAACCTTGCCCGGCCTGCCTCAAGCCGATGCCTGCGAGAGACCCCTACGACTCCTGTCTGAAGTGCCTGGGGGAATCCCATCAATCAGATAAGTGCCACATTTGTAAGGCATTCAAGCCTTGGACAAAAAAGGAGCGAGACTTTCGTTTGAAGCAGCTCCTCGTAGAAGCGGCACTTAACCCGATGCCCTCGGCCCTGCGCCGAGACCTGGCGCCATTGGTCTGAAGCACGCCTCCGGCACCAGATTGACCCAGCATCAGCAAAGACTCCCAGCACTGGATGTCTCTGGCACCATTACCAGCGTGGCATCTCTGGCTGTCTCCGGGAGCCAAGAAGCAGCACAAGCAACCTGCTGCTCCTGTACAGTTGCTGGCACCGCCTATGCCCCCCTTAGAGCAGCGACCCGTGCCGGACCACCCTGTGAAGGCTCCAACTCCAGCACCATCAATTCCGGGGCCGGAAGCGCCATTGAGTCTGGTGCACATAAGCTCCCCGGTGCGCACCGTGGTTAATCTCAGCCTGCCTTCCACCTCTGAGACTTTGTCCACTGCTCGCGACCTGATTGCACTCACCAAGTTGGGACCATCACAAACTTCGGTACCGCCAGTGCGGGCTGTTCCATCGATAGGGAAGACCTCTGTGATGCGCCCTCCATCACAGAGCGAGAAGGGTCAGCATCGATCTTGGTCCCAGTCCAGGTCACGGTCCTGGTCTGGGCGCTGATCTCCTCCACGGCGCTGCTTGCAGTCCCGGCACCGGTCACGATCTTGGCACCAGTCGTACTTGCGGCGCCGCTCTGCCTCAAGAAGATCTCCTTCCCGGTATGGTCGGTACCAGTCCAGCTGCTGGCACCAATCCTGGCACCGGTCTCCTCAGAATCATTCCCGGTGCCGCTCCACCCATAAATCTTCATCGAGGTCCAGATCTGCCTCTCAGCACCAATACTACTGTCGGTCCCGGTTCAGGTAGCGGTACCGCTTGAGACTGTGGCGCCGATCTCCATCTCCACGGCACAAGCCAACAATACATGACAGTGCAACCCAACATGAGCGATAGGCTCCACCTTGATCTTCTCGCCCCAACTCGAGGTCCTCCCAAGTGGAGAGTGGCTACCGCGTCCATGAGCAAGACGTGGACAGAGCTAGCCAATGGAACAACGAAGGAGAGAATCCTGCTCAGGGACTCCCACAATAGTTCTTTTGGACCCCTTGGGCATACCATCAGGCCCAAGGTGTCACATTGGGAGCTTCTCGTTCTGCCCACTCAGAACCTCGGGTCCCAGAGGCCACTGTCAGTCGCGCCCCCCATCCTCTCTCCGGGGGGCTTGGAGGCGACAGCCCTATCTTCAGCTCAGGCCCATGCCCCTAGCATGGAGGACCTAAGGCAGCCAGACCCCCTCCAGCAAGACTTGCCCAGGACCCATTAGTCCTGGGCGTATCCTCCTCGTCCTCGCCTGACGAGGTGATGGTGGGCACATCCTCCTCTGGTCCACCACATATAGACTTCCGTGCGCACCAAGACTTGCTTTGTAGGGTGGCACAAAACATGAACCTCCAGGTGGAGGAGGTCTTGGAGGTTGAGGATCGGGTGGTGGACATTTTTATCTGCCGATGCCCCCACATGTATAGCCTTGCCGTTTATTCTAACCCTCCAGGCTAATGCCAGTACAGTCTAACAGTCTCTGGTGTCTCTTCCTCCCACTGCTAAGGGGGTGGAAAAGAAGTACTTGGTCCCTTCCAAAGACAGTACTTGTACATTCACCCTCAAGTGCTCCCTCGTTGTGAAGTCAGTTAATGAGAGGGAAAGACACGGTCAACAAGCTCCCGCTCCTAAATCCAAGGACTTTAGACGCCTGGATTTATTTGGGCACAAGATCTGTTTGACTGGCGACCTACAACTTAGGGTGGCTAACCAGTAGGCCCTCTTGAGCCAGTATAATTATAATACCTGCAACTTGATGGGAGGAGGGCAAGAAAGTAGTCAGGACATCCTTGCAGGCTTCGATGGATGCGACAGACTCGGTGGCTAGGACTCTAGCCTCAGGCGTAGCTATGCGTCGCATCTCGTGGCTGCAGGTGTCCGGTCTTCCACCAAAGCTGCAGCAGACAATTCAAGACCTGCCCTTTGATGGCCAGGGGCTATTTTCAGACAAAAGTGACTCCAGAGTCTGAAGGATAACCGGGCCATCATGCACTCATTGGGCATGCATACCCCAGTGACGCAACATAGGCCCTTTCGACCCCAACCGCAGCGCACCTACCCTAACCTTCGGCCGAGACAGGACTCCTCTAGAAGACGTGGCCGCAGTGGGAGGAGGAGGCTATCTAGTCCTCAGATGGGCCAGAACCAGGGTCCCTCCCTGCCTCTAAACCATCGTCGGGGCCCAAGCAAAACTTCTGAAGGTGCGCCCGAGGGTGGAGCACCAGTCTCCTTTTCAGGATCCTTTCCCACCTTTCACAAGCCGCCTCTCCTATTTCCTCCCTGTGTGGTCCCGCATAACGTCAGAATGCTGGGTCCTACGCATGGTGAAAAGTGGATACCGACTTCAATTTGTTCTGTCCCCCACTTCCCACCCTCCCTCCCCGTCCCCCTTCAGGGACCCCTCTTACAACCATCTCCTTCTACAGGAAGTGCAGACGCTTCTGGCTATCGGAGTTATAGAGAAGGTTCCAAGGGAACTGAGGGACAGGGGGTTTTACTCCCGCTATTTCCTAATCCCCAAAGCAAAGAGGGGACTATGGCCAATTCTGAATCTGCTCGGACTCAACAAATTCATGGTAAAGTTGAAATTCCGCGTGGTTTCCTTGGGGTCCATTATCCCTTCCCTGGATCCTGGAGATTGGTGCGCTGCCCTCGACACAAGGAACGTGTACTTCCACATAGCAATCTGCCCACCGCACAGGCGCTTCCTTCGCTTTGTGGTCAGTCAACGACACTTCCAGTTTACCATCCTCCCCTTCGGCCTATCCACGGCACCAAGGGTATTTACAATGTGTATGGCTGTAATAGCTGCCTCACTTCGTCAACATCGGATCCAAGTGTTTCCGTACCTCGACGACTGGCTCATTTGGGGTCGCTCCGAGCTCCAGGTGCAATCTCTTGTTTGGTTCACCGTGAGCTTGTTCAGATAGCTGGGCCTGCTGCTCAGTGTCGAAAAGTTCATTTTGCAGCCGACCCAGAGAATAGACTTCATCGGAGCAGTCCTGGATTCAAATGTTGCTTGGGCGTGCCTACCGCTTGCCCGCTTCCAGTCCATGGGGAGCATTATCCATGGCCTCCAAAGCTTCCCGACCTCGACAGCATGCACATGCCTCCATCTACTGGGACATATGGCGTCTTGCACCTTTGTGACCAGACATGCTAGACTACACCTCAGTCCACTTCAGGCCTGGCTCTCATCAGTCTACCAACAGGCCGAGACAATTTAGACACGGTGCTCAAAGTATAATATAATAGGATACCTCCATTAATATTTGTTATATCTCCTAGAACTGGAAGGGACCTTGAAAGGTTATCAAGTCCAGCCCCCTGCCTTCACTAGCAGGACCAAGTACTGATTTTGCCCCAGATCCCTAAGTGATCCCCTCAAGGACTGAACTCACAACCCTGGGTTTAGCAGGCCAATGCTCAAACCACTGAGCTATCCCTGCCCCCTAGTACTGACAGCAGTCTTAACCTCCCCGGCTTGGTGGCTGAACCCCAACTTCATATGCAGGGGGATGCCATTCCATGCCCCACAGCCCTCCCTAGTCCTAACCACGGACGCATCATCTCTGGGCTGGGGCACTCACCTTGCATACTTTCACACACAGGGCCTTTGGTCCATACAAGAGAGAACCCTGCACATCAACATACGGTAACTGAGAGCAATACGCCTGGTGTGTTAGGTGTTCCATGAACACCTTCGGGGCCGTTGTGCCGCAGTCTTCACAGACAACAAAGCTGTCATGTTTTACATCAACAAGTAAGGGGAAGCGCGATCATCCCCCCTCTGTCAGGACACCATTCGCCTGTGGGAATTCTGCATAGCCCCTTGGTTGACCTGGTGGTGTCGTTTCTCCCGAGAGTCCAGAAGACCTTGGCAGATTGCCTCAACAGGTCCTTCCTGGCTCACGAGTGATCAATTCGACTGGACATTATCCATTCTGTTTTTCAGAAGTGAGGGTTTTCCCACATTGACCTTTTCGCCTCTCGCAAGAATCGGAAGTGCCAAGTGTTCTTCTTGGAGTGCTGTCCCTGTGGGTACTCCACTCTAGGTTACGGTGCATCCTGGCGCCGTTTATCAGAGATTTTCGGTAGCAGTGCCTGGTTGGGACACACGCACTCAGTTGGTATCTCCCGTCTTGTTGGAATCTTCCTGAGTGCATGCGCCCCACACGCTCCTCAGTTCCTTCTCAACTGTCCTCGGCCAAAGACGGAACTTGGGGCAGTGCTGCCTTCTCTTCCCTGGTCTCTATAGGAAACAGTAACAAAGAACATAGAAATAATTATTAGTTACATCCCAGTTGTTTCCCTTCCTTTACTGTAGTTACATAGTTAGTTACTTAGTTTAAAAAAAAAAACAACCCTCAGGCTTGTCTCCCGTTGAGACACTCTCCTCGGCCATCTCTAACTCATAATGCCGGGAGCTTCAGGATTCAAGAGGTGTATTTCCTGTCAGGAATCCATGCCACAGACAGATGGGCAATCATACTGTGTGAAGTGCTTTGGGGACACCCACGTCCCTGTGAAGTGCCTCCCTTGCGGCCGCGGTGCCGGCAGCGCGCGCCTCCTGGGCACCGCAAATGGCTGCAGTGCCTCCTGGGCACCGCAAACGGCTGCAGTGCCGGCAGCCCAATTCTCCCCTGCAGGGAGGAGAACGTTGGCACCGAGGCTATCTTCCACCCGAGCACCAGTAGCAGACCCCTGCAGGGCACCTCCAAGCAGTCTGCAGCACTACTGTCACTTGCACTTTCTCCTGCTAATGAGCTAGAGCAAAGAGCAGGCTCAGCTCAGCCCAGGGAGCAGGAGCAACAGTTTCTCACTCAATGTGACCTTTCAGTGCCACCTGAGCCTCACTCTCCGCTCCTAGATACACCGGGCTCATTTTTTTGAATCGCCGCTCTCTCCACCTGAACTGGTTTTCACTGACGGTGAACTTGATTTACAGCAACAAGTGGAGTTCTCCCCTCCTGCTTCTCCTCCACAGGCACCTCTGCCACCTCAAGTCACGGCTCAAGGCCACCAGCCTCAGTTTCCCTACTTCGCCCCCCCATGGGCAACACCTGGGTTCTCCTACCCTATGCCTTGTTCTCAGTGGTACCCTTGGCAACATCCTCCTACTAGTCATCCTCCTTCTGTGCATCAGTCTCATGCTCCGTCCACTTCTACAGTGGATGACTGTAAACAATTTCAAGAACTTTTCAGGAGGGTGGCACTCAGTCAAGATATCCCCTTTCAAGAGGTTCAGGAGATGCAACACAGACTCCTCAGAATCCTTCAACTGCCTGCACCCTCAAAAATCGCGCTTCCTATAAACGAAGCACTCCTGGAGCCGGCTGACACTCTCTGGCAGACCCCAGCGACTTTAGTACCAACTTGCAAAAAGGCTGAACGTAAATACTATGTCCCTGCTAAGGACGCTGACTTCCTATTTTTTTCATCCACTACCAAACTCTCTTGTCATGGATACAGTTGCACAGAGTACGAAACAGTCACAATATCGACCGACCACGCAAGACAAGGACCTTAGATGCCTTGATGTCTTGGGCCGCAAACTTTATATGTCCTCCACACTACAATTCAGAATTGCAAACTATTCTGCTCCCCTTGCCAGTTACGACTTTGATAATTACACTACACTTTTGAATTTGCTGCCTACATTCCAGAGGATATGAGAGCAGACTTCAAATCAATCCTGACTGAGGGCCAACTGATTTCCAGAACGGCCCTACAGCATCTCTAGACACGGCAGACACAGCAGCCTGTACAACTGCAACTGCTGTGGTTATGCGCAGATCCTCATGGCCCTCTGCATCTGGCAACCCCAAAGAACTGCAGACCAAAGTGGAGGATCTCCCTTTTGATAAGGACAAACTTCCTCCTACTCTTCCCTGTCCCCCTTCAGGGACCTTTCTCACGACCACTTACTTCGCACAAAAGTGGTGCATCTTCTACAAGTAGGTGCAGTGGAACCTGTCCCGACACAAAATCAAGGGACAGGTTTCTACTCCCATTACTTTCTAACTCCAGAAAAAGATCGGAGGATGGAGGCCTATACTAGATCTATGCCGACCGAACAAATTCGTGAGGATACAAAGATTCAAGATGGTCACACTGGGCACAATAATACCTGCCCTGGATCAAGGGGACTGGTTCAAAGCCCTTGTCCTACAGCATGCTTGCTTTCATATATCAATTCATCCAGCTCAGAGATGCTTCCTACGATTCACAATCGGTCATGACCATTTTCAATACAGAGTTCTTCCTTTCGGACCCACCACAGCACTGAGTTTTTTTCCAAGACTCTAGCCATGGTTGTGGCTCACCTCCGCAAACACGGGGTCATGCTGTTCCCGTATCTGGATGATTGCCTTATCAAGGGCAACTCCTATGGCGAGACACTTCAAGCTACCCGTTTCGCCATCTCCCTCTTTCACAGCCTAGGCCTCCAAATAAACATCCAAAAATCAACTCTGACACCTAAACAACAGATCGAGTTCATCGAAGCTCATCTCGACTCAGTCCAGAGCAGGGCCTCGCTCCCATATCACAGATTCCTCGCTATCACGCAGCTCAAACACACGCTCTCTATTCGTCCCAGGACACAGGCAAGACTTTGCCTACAGCTCCTTGGTCACATGGCAGCCATCACCTTCGTGGTTCACCACGCCAGGCTACTCATGAGATGTCTCCAGGGCTGGCTCATTTCCAATTTCAAACCCAACAGACACACCTTAGGGATGCTGCTAACTCCTCCTCCCAATGTTATAGCTTTCCAGCATTGGTAAGTCCAGAAAACCTCTGCACAGGGGTTTCCTTCCAGCAATGTTCCCCAACGCTCATGCTCACCACAGACTCTTCCCTAATCGGTTGGGGAGCACACCTAGGGCGGCACAGGGCATAAGGCCAGTGGTCCGCATCAGAGACGCACCTACACATAAATCTCTTAGAGCTCAGAGCAGTGAGGCGAGCATGCCTTCACTTTCTTCCCCTCATAAAAGGACAAATCTCTTTGGGCCTTAAAAGACAACATAGCATGCATGTACTACATAAACAGACAAGAGGGAACCCGATCACATTCCCTTTGCATGGAAGCCATTCAGCTATGGAACTGGTGCATACAACATCGAATACAAATCATCACTTCCCGCCTACCAGGCTGCCACAACACTACTGCCGACGCACTCAGCAGGCACTTCCTGACACAGCGCGAATGGGAACTGCACCCCGCAGTACTCCAACAGCTCTTCTCCCTCTGGGGCACCTCGTCAATAGATCTCTTTGCCACGACCCAGAATCTAAAATGTTCCGTTTTTTGCTCTAGAGCGGGACTTGGGACTGCATCCCTAGGAGATGCATTCCTCATCCCATGGAACAACTCCCTCCTGTACGCCTTCCACCAATCCCTCTGTTACACAGGGTTCTTTGGAAGATTGCGGACAGCAAGGCCTGGGTCATCCTTATTGCCCCAGCTTGGCCAAGACAGATGTGGTATATCTACCTACTCTGCATATCCTCCCGTCACCCGCGGGCTCTCCCCAACAGGCCAGACCACGTTTCCCAGGACAACAAACGGGTTCTTCACTCCAGCTCCAAAAGCTCCACCTCACAGCCTGGTTCCTTCATGGTTCGAAACCCATGAACTCGCATGTTCCGAGCAAGTCCAATATGTCCTCCTGCACAGTAGGAAAGACTCCACTCGTAAAACCTACCTGCAGAAGTGGAAGTGTTTCGCCCCCTGGTGCTCACGTAATCATTTAGCATTCAATAACGTGACCCTCCCTAACATTCTAGACTACCTCCTGAAACTAAAACAGGAAGGACTTTCGCTCAGCTCCATCAAAATGCACCTGGCGGCTCTTACCACCTTCCATGACCTATTAGACAGTTATTCATTCTTTACCCACTCCACCATAAAACGCTTTCTCACGGGCTTGCAAAATCTCTACCCTGAAATTTACCCAACAGCGGCTGCATGGAATCTTAACCTTGTTCTTCATACTCTTATGAAACCTCCATTTGAGGCCTTGGCTACCTCCTCTCATCTTCATATGTCCAAGAAGGTGGCTTTCTTAGTTGCCATAACATCAGCAGAGAGAGTTGGTGAAATGAGCGCCCTGATGGCCCACCCTCCCTACACAATCTTCTCCAAAGATAGTCACTTTGAGACCACATCCTAAATTTCTTTCTAAGGTGGTATCGACCTTCCACCTCAACCAACCTATATACTTACCTACTTTCTATCCCAAACCTCACAAGACTCCACAGAAGGCAACCCTGCATACTCTCAATATCAGGCAAGCAATCACCTTTTATTTAGACAGGACCAAACCATTTCTGAGTCCCCACGACTCTTTGTTTCCATTACCGAAAGATCGAAAGGTACGGCTATCTCTAAACAACATCTATCCAAGTGGATCTCTGACTGCATCAGATCCTGTTACCGTGCGTAAAATCTTCAACCGCCTGAAGGCATTAGAACTCATTCCACTCGAGCCATGTCGACATCCGTTGCCTTCCTACACAGTGTTCCCATTCCTGACATCTGCAAAGCGGCTATGGGGTCATCTGAACACAAGTTTGCAAAACGCTATGCTCTCATACAAGACACCATGGCAGACGCCATAGTAGACCATACAGTACTATCTACAGTACTCACTGCTGCATCTCCAAAGTCTCACCAAATAAACCATAGTGGGTACTGCTACACATTCACCTAGAGTGGAGCACCCACAGGGACAGCACTCGAAGAAGAAGAGAAAGTTACTCACCTTGCAGTAACTGAGGTTCTTCGAGATGTGCGTCCCTGTGGGTGCTCCACTCCTCCCCTTCCTCCCCTCTACTTTGGAGTACTAGTATGATTCTCCACGGTAGAGAAGGAACTGAGGAGGGCGTGGGGCGCACGGACTCAGGAAGATTCCAACGAGACGGGAGATACCAACTGAGTGCGTGCGTCCCAACGAGGCACTGCTACCGAAAATCTCCGATCTACGGCGCCGGAACGCACCGTCACCTAGAGTGGAGCACCCACAGGACACACATCTCAAAGAACCTCAGTTACTGCAAGGTGAGTAACTTTCTCTTGTGCTCTCTCTAGGAGCACTCCCCGGGCTCCCTATTGGACACCTTCCTGATGCCGTGGAAAGACCATCTGTTCTATGCCTTTCCTCCATTCCCATTAGTCCACAAGGTCCTTCTCAGATTGCGAAGAGACAAGGACCGCTTAATCTTGATCGTTCTGGTGTGGCCCAGGCAACATTGGTACACACTCTCCTCGATCTGTCAGTGACCACACTAATTCCACTCCCACTGTGGCAAGAACTGATCACTCAGGAGCATGGCCAACTGTGTCATCTGGACCTGCAGTCCCTCCGTCTCACAGTATGGGTGCTGCATGCTAACTCAATCTGAGCTGCGTTGCTCCCACTCGGTGCAGCACGTACTCTTGGGTAGCAGAAAACCCTCTACTAGGTCCACATATCTGACCAAGTGGAAGCGTTTCTCCTGCTGATGTGCCCTGAGCAATACTGCCCCTCTGAAGATGCCAGTACCTACCATCCTAGATTATCTCTTATCCTTGAAACAGCAAGGCCTAGCAGTTTCATCCATCAGAGTACACCTAGCAGCAATTGTGGCCTCCCACCTGGGTGAAAACGGGCTCTCAGTTTTCTCCAATTCCATGGTCAGCAGGTTCCTCAAGTGATTGGAATGTCTGTACCCACAAATTTGGCATCCAGCCCCTACGTAGGACCTCAACCTGATCCTATCCAGGCTCATGGGTGCCCCATTCGAGCCAATGGTCACTGGGTCACTTCTCTACCTTTCCTGGAAAACAGCTTTCCTTGTCACGCAGGACTCTCTCCTGAGAGAGGTGAGGGCTAGAGGTCAGAGTTCTAAGAAGGGTGAGAGACGGAATCAGAGATGCAGTTACCTCTGAAATTGTGACAGCTACATCAAAGGTTTTTTGCAGGTAATAGAACTGCAAACATGTACCTAGCAAAGAGTGGCACAATGCTGGAAGTGTGTGTGGTGCTCTAATTTATCAGAAAGGTTTTTTGTCCTTTGCACATTCATTCCAGTCACTGAACTTTGCTCCTTTGATCTAATGGTAAGTGAAATCTTTGGTCTCTTCCCTAGAATATTATGACGTTGTTAAAATGTTTAAAATACCACATAAAATGAGACACACAGCTTCAATAACACATTCCACTTTCAATATTATATAACATATGGATGCTTTTGCAACATTGTTTTTAAATGGTAATAGTTTTTAATGGTATCAATAGCAAGGATTGATACTGCCATTTGAAGTTGAAGTTACAAAAGATGACCAATTTGGTAGCAGTGATGACAGCACTTTCCGCCCCCAAGTCTGGAGCAATTGCTGTGTACACAGAGAATGTGAGAAATACAAGAAGTTATTTTGTTGTTGCCATTGCAAATACTGTTTAGTTGAAGGAATATTAGCATATAAATGGCAGCGTAGATTCCAGTTGAATCAGTGTGGGGGTTCTGAGAGTTCTAATCAGAAATCTGAAAAATAAAGCAAAGAAAAATAATTGTGTGAATCTGTTACCAAGTAGCATAATTTACTTAGGTGCTTAGTTCTAAATGTTCACAGCAAAAGTACAGCTGGTTTGTTTTTTTTGCCAAGTGATCCTTGTTAAAACTAATGAGTTGCTTGGAATTGCACCCCCTGCCCCTTAGTTATAGTATTAGTACTCACTTTTAAAACAATCTCTTATGAATAAATACATAAGGATAAGAATACATTTTGTTTGAGTTCCTTCCCACTTACACCTATTAATCGGATGTTGTCCTGGTGATTAACAGTGAACTCTGAAGTGTGGAAGTGAAGTGTACTGTGTTTTGTAACACCTAGTAGTTCAGATAAATCAAATCACATAATGTCATTTTCAGTTAAGCTGCATTAACTTCAACAGTCTCTTCAGTTTACCTGTTCTTTCAATAAAGCTTTTACTAGACTAGTGGCTCTCAACCTTTCTAGACTACTGTACCCCTTTCAGGAATCTGATTTGTCTCATGTACTCCCAAGTTTCATCTAATTTAAAAACTACTTGCTTTCAAAATCAGACATAAAAATACAAAAGTATCACTGCACACTATTACTGAAAAATTGCTTACTTTCTCATTTTTACCATATAATTATAAAATAAATCAACTGGAATATAAATATTGTACTTATATTTCAGTCTATAAAATATTGAGCAGTATAAACAAGTAATTGTATGAAATTTTAGTTTATACTGACTACACTAGTATTTTTTATGTTGCCTGTTGTAAAACTAGTCAAATATCTAGATAAGTTGATGTACCCCCTGGAAGATCTCTGCGTACTCCCAGAGGTACGTGTACCCCTGATTGAGAACCACTGTACTAGACAATTCCCCACCCTGTAACTTGCTACCACTTTTCAAGATATTTGGAACTAGAAAAGGGCTTTCACCATTATCTTACTGTCCACCCTTACACTTTTACGTCCCATGGACCACCACACTCATTCAAAAGTTTTCCCAGACTATTAATTTGGTTACCTATCTTCTTTTTATTGTTGGAGTTGAAGAAAGCATACATAATTGTGTTTTTTATGATTTACAAATATAGCTTCAAGTAAATAAGTTACCTTCTTCCTCAAGGTGCACATGGCCTCTTAAACTATAATTCCACTCTGAAAAGTGATTGTGAAAATGGCACAAAAGAGGGTGAATAATGCATTTTTTTGGTTTGGTGGCAATTCTAAAAATAAAAAATATTTTGGTAAATCAAAATGATTTAGTGGGTCAAAATAAAACATTGTGACTGCAGGCATTTTGACAAAAACAGAGGACTAGATTCACAAAAAGGTCAGTGGGGAGAATGTGGGGAGGTTGTAGTAGGAGGTGGCTTCCTTTAAAACCTTTTGCTCCGGGGTTAGGGAATGCATCTGAGATGCAGGAAACATGAGCTGAAGTTCCTCCCTCTACTTTATATGGAGAAGGGGTTTGAACATGAGTCTCCCATATTGAAAGAGAATGCTCTAGCTATTAGGCTATGGGACATTGTGGTATGTGTTTTTCTCAATCTCTCCTGTTAAACCTGTTCCACTTTTTATAAATAATTAAATAGCCATTGGAGCAGAGCCATTGAAACTGAGTCTCCCACTTCCTAACCACCAGCTATAGGATCATTCTCATTCTTTCCTTGCCCCAGTGACTATTCATTTTTATTGATAGTTGCGATTCATAGTCATGAACTGGCAAATTTTGCATTCAGTTGCACCAGTGCAGTGGGTGTTGTAATCAATGGGTTTGCATTAAGGCTGAATTTGAAGTTTGAAAATATGGCATGCAGAATTCTGCTTGACTCTGAAACCATCATGTGTTTACTGGTCTGGCAATTGCAAAAATCATGTTTAACTTGGAAACAGACTGTTTGCTCTGGAAGTCATTGAGAAACAACAAACATGGTACCCCATAATGCCATTCCTAGACTTACTTTTCAGAGTAGAATTCCACTATGTTGGGTAAAACATTCTTCTTCAATTGCTGTTTTAAAATAGGCAATTTACAACTACCAAGAAATCAGCAAGTAAATAGTAGATGATCCCTCTGAAGGCATCTGACATATGTTAGAGATGATGGCCATTTGTGGCCACTTGGAGATAGAAATCATGTTGTGTTTGGTTCTAAATGGATTTGAATTCTTCAGATGAATATGCTTTGGCAGCAGACCTGTACAGAGAGGTGTTGCGTTCCTCTGAAGAGCACAAAGAAAAGCTCAAAACAGATTCGCTGCAAGTGAGTATGCATTTAAGTTCATATGCATTTTTTAAATAAACGTAACAACATGTACTTGACTGTTCAGTTAAATTTCTTATGCAGCCATTTCTCATAGGGGCTTGCCAAAGGGACACTGTTAACTTGTTCTGTCTTCAAATATAACATACTCTAAACCAGTGGCTTTCAAACTGCAGGTTGGGAGCCAGTACTGAGTCTCAGAATGTAAGGCACTGGGTTGCGGTGGCTCTGGTCAGTCCCATCAGCAGTGCTGCCCAGCTAAGGCAGGCTAGTTTCTACCTGTTCTGACACCGCGCTGCGCTCCAAAAGCGACCTGCAGCAGGTCTGGCTCCTAGGTGGGGGACCCACAGGGCTCTGTGCTCTGCCCCCGCCCTGAGCAATGGCTCCGCTGCAGGGGGGTGGAGGGGTCCCTGTAGGCAAGAGCCACATGGAGCTGCTTGCACACTTCCGCCTAGGAGCTGGACGGCTACTGGCCATTTCCAGGGTGCAGCGTGGTCTGCGGTGCTTGGAGAGGCAGGAAGCCTGCCTTAGTGCCCCTGCTGTGCTGCCTATTGGGAGCTGCCTGAGGTAAGCCCTGCCCCTGCACCCCAATCCCCTGCCCCAGCCTTGAGCCCTGCCCAAACCCAGAGCCCCTTCCTGCACCCCAAACCCCTCATCCCGGCCCCACTCCAGAGCCTGCACCACCAGCCCAGAACCCTGATCTACTCCCACACCCCAAAACCCAGCCCAGAGCCCACTCCCACACCCTGAACCCCTCATTCCCAGCTCTGTTGGGTCACAGGCATCAACAATTTTCTTCAACTGGGTCCTCGGAGAAAAAGTTTAAAAACCACTGCTCTAAACATTGTGATCTATCAAAAAAGTCCACTGAACTACAGATTTCTTGTTTAAAGCCACCATAGTGCAACAATAAATTTTTATAAAGCCTTGCCTCTAATTTTTAGTGATGCACCAAAAAAACAATGTGAGCTCCACCTGCTGGTCTACAATAGAATTTAACAAGCTGTAATGTTGGAGTCTTGCATATCACTGTTAATATCAGTGGTGCTAGAGTACAGGCAGAGAAATAGACAAAAGGCAGCTGCGATGGTTCCTGGAGAAGTACAAATGGAACCAAGTCAGGTCAAATTGTTATATCACAAGAAATGATAACTCTAAGAGCATTTTAACACAAAAAAGAGAATAAAAAAATGTTGACAGTATCCCTTTAGGAAACACACATTCACATAATATAAACAGTGTCTCACTAAATCAATTCCCTGCCATTGCAGGGAAGTTGGGCATTGGTGCACCTTTGTCCCTCTTGTGCCACACAATAGTTTAGTCTCCTTAAGATTGTAATACTTTGGTCTAATTCCGATTGCTGGGCTTGTTGTGGGGGTAACTAGGTGGTATTTAGTGGCCTATGTTACAAACAAGGTCAGAGTAGATGATCTGATGGTCTCTTGTGGCCTTAAATGCTGACTTTGATATGACAATGATGTTAATAAAACTATACTACAGTAACTTAAGTTAAATGGCAGAAGCTGCTCAGAGTTTATAATTTTTTCCAACTTTTCTGAAGTTTGTCTATTTTAGGGACATATAAACAACTTCTTTCCATATTTATTTTTTAAAAATCATTATAAAAGAATAATTTTTAAGATAAATGCCTTGCATTTCACGATGGCTTTAAGGGAAACAGCTGTGATCTAGTATATAGAGTACAAAGCAAAAGAATAAAAAAGACATGGGTTCTTTTTTAGACTTTCCCACTGATTTGCTATGAGATCTTGGGGGAGTCAGGTAACCTAGTTGTCTCACTCACCTTCATAAGGTACTTTAAGATTCACAGAGGAAAGCCCTACCTTTAAATTAAATATTTATTATTATTCTCATAAGTAGCCATGTTCTGGGATTCCACTAATGATTTCATAGTTGCTGTACCAGATAATACAGTATATTGTATTTCATGATAATTGTTGCTTTTCTCTGTGTGAAGAGACTTCATTCTACACACAACCTGATGGAACTACTGGCAGCAAAGCATCCAGGGATACCACCAACCTTGCGTGATGGCAGACTTGAGGAAGAGGTGATTGTTGTTCATTTTGGTGTAAATGTACAGTATTTTAAAGAACAATATGTTTTGCAGATTGTACTTTTTTTAAGACTGTAACCATCTTTTTCTATTATATTATGTCAAAAAAGGGGAAAAAATCATCAGGCCAAGTACTCCATGGTAAACCTCCAGCCATGTTAATAAAATTGCATCTGATTGAATGAGTGAAAGAAAGGAAAATGTCCAGATGCTGCTATTCTGAATGTGTGCTGATCTTTGCTATGTTATGATTATATGTTTTGGAGAAACTTTAAATATTAATCACTAGAACTATGATCTTACAAATGTTTACGTATGAATAGTCTCATAGTCAATGAGGCTAATAGTGTAAAATTAAGTGTTTTCAGGACTGGGGTCAAATAGTTCAGTATATAAAGAGGGTGTCAGAGGAGAAGGAATAAGTATTAGCCACCTCATGGACCAATCTATGGAAAGTACCTGTATCTGAAGTTTGCAAAGCGGTCTGTTGAATGTTGTATGACAAATGATAGTCAGCTTCTTAATTCAATTCTCAATTCACCTCTATCTGGTGATCTCTTAACATCTTTTCACCAAGAGTCGTACTGGATTCTCCATTTTAACATACATTTTTAAATTGTATGTTTTTCTAAAAGATCTGCTCTAGGAATTATTTTGGGGAAGTTGTATGGCCTCTGCTATACAGCAGGTCTAACTAGATGATCACCATCATAGAAATGTATGACTGGAAGGGATCTCAATAGGTCACCCAGTCCTCTGCACTGAGGCTGGACCAAGTATTGTCTAGGCCAGGAGTAGGCAACCTATGGCACGCGTGCCATCTTTGGCACGCGAGCTGATTTTTCAGTGGCACTCACACTGCCCAGGTCCTAGCCACCGGTCCAGGGGGCTCTTCATTTTAATTTAATTTTAAATGAAGCTTCTTAAACATTTTAAAAACCTTATTTACTTTATATACAACAATATTTTATATATATATTATAGACTTATAGAAAGAGACCTTCTAAAAACATTAAAATGTATTACTGGCACGCGAAACCTTAAATTAGAATGAATAAATGAAGACTCGGCACACCACTTCTGAAAGGTTGCCAGCCCCTGATCTGGGCCATCCCTGTCAAGTGTGTGTTCAACCTGTTGTTAAAACCTCCACTGATGGAGATTCCACAACCTCCCTGAGCAATTTGTTCCAGAGCTTAACTACGCTTACAGTTATGAAATTTTTCCTAATCTCTGACCTAAATCTCCCTTGCTGCAATGAAGTCCATTACTACTTTTCCAGTCCTCAGCGAATAAGGAACACAATTTATCACCCTTCTCTTTCTTACAACCTTTTACATACTTGAAGACTGTTATCGTGTCCCCCCTCTCATGTTTTCTAGACCTTTAATCATTTTGTTGCTCTCCTCCGGACTTTCTACGTTTTGTCCACCTCTTTCCTGAAGTGTGGTGACCAGAACTGGACACAGTACTCCAGCTGAAGTCTCGTTGGTGCTGAGTAGAGTGGAAGAATGACTTCTCGTGTCTTTCTACAACGCCCCTATTAAGACATCACAAAATGATGTTCGCTTTTTTTTTTTTTTTTGCAACGGTATTACATGGTTGACTCATGTTTAGTTTGTGATCCACTGTGATCTCCAGATTCCTTTCTGCAATACTCCTTCCTAGGCAGTCATTTTCCAATTTCTATTTGTGCAATTGATTATTCTCTTCTAAGTGTAGTTCTTTACATTTGTCCCTATTGAATTTCATCCTATTTACTTCAGACCATGTCTCCAGTTTGTCAAGATCATTTTGAATTATAATTCTGTCTCCAAAGCACTTGCAATCTGTACCAGCTTGATATCATCCACAAAGTTTATAAGTGTACTCTCTCTGCCATTATCCAAATCATTTATGATGATATTGAATAGAGCCAGCCCCAGGAGAGATCCCTGCAGGGCCTCTCTTGATAGGCTCTTGCAGTGTGACTGTGAACCATTGATAACTACTCTGAATATGGTTTTCCAACCAGTTGTGCGTCCACCTTATTGTAGGTTCATCTAGGTTATATTTCTCTAGTTTACTTATGAGAAGATCATGTGATACAGCATCAAACGCTTTACTAAATTGAGCTATATTACATCTACTGCCTCTGCCCTATCCAATAGTCCCTTATGGCCTTAGAGTATATGAATCTCCATCTGCTAAATTTCATGTACAGTAAACACTTTTTTTCTCTTTGCTGCTTTAAACCTTTTCTTTGTCTAGTAGCGTAAGCTGGTGCGTGGTTTCATCAGAGAGGGAAAGGAAATAAATTTCCAAGCATCGGGGTTGTCTATACTGTGCATTAGTCCTCACCAAAGGTGTGTAAGTTGTAGTGCACTCAAATGTGTTGTGCACTAATTGGCTTATGTAAATGAGGCTCTAGAGAATTTTTAGTGTATGCCAGCAGGGTCCACTCTTCAGTTAGTGTGCAACATGCTATCATGTATTAGAATCTCCATTCCTCTGGTGTGGACTACTACACTGTATAGACAAGGCCTTAGTCTCTTTAATATTCTTTCTGCAGCCCAGTGCCTCCCACATTTCTGGATGTCTGGGCTAGTCTCTCTCTGCAGCTTCATGGAGGTGGATCAATGTTTGGCTCAACACACTGGCCACACCCCCTCCGCTCTCACTTGCCGACAGACTGGGGCAGTTTCTGTTGCTTCCATCCTTACTTTGCAATTTGAGCTTTTTCTGTCCAGCTTGAGCAGTGAGGAGAAGTGTTCCTTCTCATCCCTAGATCAGGTTATCCCTTAGGAGTTTAACCCACCCTGAGCCTCTGCTCCCTGCTTGCTCCTCTTTCCCATCCAGGCATGGCAGAGCAGCCAAGAAAGCACAGGGTTAAATCCAAGCAGTTCTCTATCTGTGAAGCAGCCTTCCCAGGCTATGCAGATGTTGAGTAGTACCCAGCCAACCGACCTTAACTCTGTTAGGTTCTGGGTCTGAGTCAGATAGGCAGTTGTGGTCCTCAACTCCAGTCTGGGAAAAATGGACCAAGTACTCCAGTGCAGAACAGGGAGAGGCTCTAAATGTGAGGAGGACTCTGACCACCTGTCTCCTGGTGTAAGTCCCAGGGGACCTAGTGCAGAACAAAGAGGGGAGCCGGGAGCCTTGTGGGTCCTGAGTGCCCTGGGGAAAGAAGCAAAGTCTGCCCTCCCAAGCCAGCCAGGAGGACTCAGACAGCGAGTTCCCCACTCCCACCAATAAGGGGACCCAGCGAGAGAGGATTCTGAGTCAAATCTCTCGAGGGCTCCAGGAAGGTAAGTAACAAAAGCCCTTACCAAAGCTGCAGCAGTTTCTGTGCTCCCAAAGCCTACGTAAAAGGTTGAAAATCTAAATGGCAAAAAAGAAAGAAAACACACACACACAATCCAGGAGATGTCTTGTGCCTCCTCTTCCTCCCCCTCCTCCACTTAGGAAGGTGAGCTGTTGGCATCTGAATCCCAACAGAATGAGGGGAGGGGGAATGTAGCAAAAGAGTTTTTTTTGTTTTTGTTTTTTTTCCTTAAGAAATTTCAAGAACAACATTGTTTCCATGATTCAAATCCAACCTGAGCAGGCTCCAGAGAGTAAGCCTCAGAACAAATTTCTCCCCACATCCCCCGAGGTTGCAATACCCCATTATTCCTTCTTCAAGAAAGTGATTAGGGATGATGAAATAAGGCCAATAAAGGCAAACACATCAACAGGAGCGACCGTAGGCTCTGTAAAATTCAAAAATTAAAGGTGTCTATTACTGAGATACTGAAAGTGGATGCTGCTGTAATATCCCTCCAGTGATATGTTTATCCCTCAGAGGGGAGTTGTACCCGAAGAACCACATGGATAGAAAGATGGAGGCCACTCTCAAAAAGGATTTAGAAGCTTCGGGCACCTTTTGAGCACCCCTGTCAACTACCTGCTTTGTGAAGGCATTTCTTTCTTGGCTGGAAGATCTCGAATCCCTTAAGTACAGAGATCACCCTGACTTTGGTTCCATTTTAAGGCAGATCTCCCTGGCAACAGCATTTGTAGCTGGTGCCTCAGTGGAGACACAGAGATTGTCAGGCTGAGCCATAAGTTCCAGCCCAATAGCCTGGCACCATGAATGGCTGTGTCCATGGAAAGTGGACACTCATTTTAAGCAGGTCCTATGCTTGGCTGAGTTTAGAGGCTCCATCCTTTTTGGAGAAAAGCTGGAGAAGGTGGTGGTTGATGCAGCAAAATCCAGTCTCTCCCTGCCCCCCTAAGTGCTCTCAGGAGAGAGTACAGACCAGTTTTCAGATAGAGGCACTCCTTTCGCTCACCATCCTAATGGAGGTACTAGCAAAAGTACAACAGATTCTCCAAGGGAAAACTGTGAAATCAAGGTCCTGGATGAGAAGTCTAGAGGAGCCTTAGTCCTCCCTCTCTTCCCCAAATCCACTTTTATGAAAAAGATCATGTCTGCCTTAGCCCAGAACTGAAGCTAGAGGGCAGAATTTCCCATTTCCTAGAGGAACGGCTTCCCATGACCACAGACAAATGGGTCAGGGAGACAGTGAGCCACGGATACTCCCTTGAGCTAGGGGCTCTATCCCATCTGTTCTTCATCCAGTCATGCAGCTCCAATGACCCTATAAACCACAGTCTGATCTAGAACCAAGTATCTCATCTTCTGGTTATGGAAATGATAGTGTAATTTCAGAAGGAAGGTTGTCTAGGCTCTACTCCATGTTTTTCATTGTCTGGAAGTGCATGAGGGTTATCAGAACCATTCTCAACCTAAAGCAGTTCAACAAGTGGATGAAGAAAACTAAGTTTCAGATGGAGATCCTGACCTCTGCAGAATCATCCCTATCCCAGGGGGACTTCTTGACTTCAGTAGATCTAGTGGATGCATATCTCCATATTCCCATCAGATTGTGCCACTGCAGAGTCTGAGGTTTGCTTACAGCAGGAAACATGATCAGTACTGAACACTTCCATTTGGCTCTGTCCTTGGCCCCCAGAGTTTTTACAAAGATATTGGTAATGATAGATAGCCACACTCAGGTTGCAGAGAACTCAGCTGTACCCTTTCTTGGATGACATTCTGATCAGAGCTCCATCGTGATCAGCAGTGCACAGGGCCGTGTGTCGGACATTGTCTCCCCCTCAGGTGCACAGCTTCATTATCAATGCCAAGAAAGGTTTCCTGGTTCCATCCACCTGGGGGAAAAAATACACATCTCAGTAGCAAGGATCTACGCATCATTAGAAAGGTTTCAGAAAATCCAGAAATTTATCATCTTGTTCCAGAGTCACAGGAGACCTGCCATAGCATTATGCTTCCAACTGCTAGGACTCCTGATTTTTTGCATAGGGATCACTCCATGCATCAGAAGCCTTCAAGTTTTCATTCTCAAGGTGTAGGACCACTTCCCAGAATATGTAAAAGATCAAGTATGGATTCTGACAGAGGTGTTCAGTCTACAAACAGTGTCCACAAAGGCACGTCTCCTTCCATATCCTTGAATCTTCGCAACTGATGCCAGTTTGGAGATCTAGGGAGTTCATTTGAAGACCTAAACAACCCAGGGTATCTGGAGCCAGTAGGAAAAAGCTGAGAGCAGTCAAGTTAGCTGTGCAAAGGTTCCAGCCCACCCAAAAGGGGGAACGATGTCCTGGGTCAGTCAGATAATACAACTACAGTTGCATATTTAAACAACAAAAGGGAAACAAGGAGACTGCTGCTACATGTGGAAGCACTGGAAATAATGAGGTCAGCAAAACAGTTCCTCCTTTCCCTCAGCGTGTTCTACATCAGAGGGGGATCTGATCCAAAAGGCAGACTGCTCAGCAGGCGTAGGGTCAGCAACTCCGAGTAGTGCCTGAATCAAAAGGTTTTTGATTTCATCATTCAGACATTCAGCCTCCCTTTGACCAACTTGTTTGCAAATCATGTGAACACAAAGATGCCAAAATAATTCCCAAGGGAGAGAAACCCCCAAACCAGGGGACAGATGCCTTGTTGCACAGTTGGCAGCAGGACCTACTTCATGCATTTCTACCCTTTCTGCTATTGGGGAAGATGGTCTCTACAAAAATAAGATGAGACCAGGTGGGAGTAATTCCTCATTGGCCAACACTTTCGTTCTCAGGGCTGATAGACCTAAAACCAGAACCCCTACTCCAGCTCCCATTGAGATAAGATGTCCTCTAGATGTTCAACTAATATCTTCAATTCGTAGCCTGGCTGTTGAGAGGAAAGTGTTAGAAGGTCTCAGTCTGTTCTTCAGAGACATCAAGACATTGCTATAGTTTAGGGGGAAACTGATACTAAAAGTATACTTCTCTAATTGCTCCAGGTTCTACAACTGGTTTTAAGAGCACAATGCAAATCCCAAAGATCTATGGAGGGCTGTGACAAGCTTTGACTTCAGTGTCAGCTGCTTTTATCCATTCAGACTTGTTTCTTAGTAGCTGTCTTGCCCACCCAGTAAGCGTCAGAGGCTTATCTATACAAGATCCTTACTTCATGTTCCATGAGGACAAGATGATGCTCAGGACACTAGAATCCTTTCTTCCTAAGGTAAATTCCTCTTTCAACGTTTCCCAAAAGGTTGTGCTTCCTTCCTGTTGTCCAAAATCATAACCCCGAACTGAAAAGGTGTTTTACATCTTAAGATGTCTGAAGAGTATTGAAAATCTATCTCAAGCATATAGAATCCATGAGAAGATTGGGCTCCCTGTTCATAGCCTTTCATGGACATAGAGCTTCCAACTCCTTCATCGCTTTGTGGATTAGACTATGTATCATGGAAGCCTACAAATCATCAGAGTTCCTGTCTCAGAAAGGATGAAGGTATGCTATATGAGATCCTTAACAATTTCATGGGTTGAATGAGCAAATGTGTCCACTTCAGAAACTTGCAAAGCAGCCCTTGATCTACATTTCATACCTTCATTAATCACTGTAAGATGGATCTGTCTTCTGCAGAGACCTGCTTTGGCAGGAAGGTGCTTCAGGTGATAGCCCAGAAATAATATTGACCTTTGACCGACCTCATGAAAAGAGGAGTGCTTCTTATTTATTGAATTCTGTTTTCACAACACTCTGATCACTTCTCACTACTTCCTGGACATCAAGAATTGTGGGAGATGCTGGGCTGCAGAATGGAAATTACTTACCTATAATTTCATGTCTACAAATAGTATCTACCACAGTTCTATTCACTCTAGATGACTCATGAGCCAAGGGTCAAATATTAAGTGGAATTGTTATGATAGAACTGTTTTTCCTTGATCTAATGTACATAGTAGTTACATTGTCTCTGGAATATTTTGTTAGTGAAATTATGCAAATTTTACAGTTTTGGAATAACTCATCTGGTAGTAAGCCGGACAAGGTGGGGTATGGCCAGAGTATGCAGAGCCAAAATTCTGATCTGCCTCTTTGAAGCTATAGTGAGAGGAGAGCAGTCCAGATATCCAGAATTATGGGAGTTGCTGCTGGCAGAAAGAAAATTCTGTAAGAAATTTTCCATTCATTTGTGGGGAAGAGAGCAAGCTACAAAGTAAAACAAAACAAAAAAATAAATCAACTGAAAAGTACTAGGCATTAATTCTAATAGGTTTTCCCTGCTTTAGCCAGCTGATAAGGGAGAGGACAAATCCTTCCCCTTAGATTTCCTTTGGTGCAAATTCCCCTTACTTCTGTACTTTGCTGTGACCAAATATGACAGGCAGGGACCTGTGAACCTTTTATAGACAGCATCACCTTTACCTTGTCATAATTGCCATGGTTTGTTGGAATGTTCAATTAGTGCATGCATATGTCATTTTGTATGCATATCTCTTGTGTGTGTTTCTCTAGTATTGCATTGAATAGGATGCTTTTTTCTGCAGTGAGTTAAAATAGTGATGGAGATTAAATTAGTTTAAGCATTATTTTAAGCTGGAGGACATGTACTGTAAGTTTCATCACAAAGTGGAATTGTTTTTCTCTCTTCAAAAGCAACTATGCATAGACAGATTTATATATGCTTCTTAGCAAAATTTAAATTTGAAAAAGGCATACTCTCATGAACTGTGATTATACTGTTACACTAATAAAAAAAGTCTTTGACAGCTAACCCATATCTTTGTTCACCTGCCACCGATTTAGACTTTCTCAATAGTGCATTTAGCTTCCTTTTCTTCACTTCCACTTCTAGAACTAGAGAAATTGCTTTACCATTCTTTTTTCATCTTTTTCTCTTGTATCACAGCACAATCATAGTGCTTTATTACCCTTTTTATAAGATATACATACCAATAATTTGAGCAAATCTACTCCATTTTCTTTTTGAGGGGATTAAAATATACATATTTGGGGCATAAATTGGTCTTAAATTGTGCTTATGGGTGCAGCTAAATTCCATGATCTGCTGTCAAAATTTTAACAAAGTGCCCTCAAAATTTCTGCCTCCATCAGAGATGATACATGGGGGGTTGCTTCCACTCCACCCAAATTCCATCAGTTCCATATTCTGCTCCTCACCCCACTCTAATTTCTATCCATCCATGTACTTTTGTTTTGGCTCCTATATGCCTGCCTTACCTGTCCAGCTGTTCCTCATAGCAACAAAAATAGTGGTAAGTGTGTTGTCCTGTCATCTCTGATCGTGGAATGATCAGGCCAGAGGCTTTCTGGTGATGGACTCAGTAGATGGTTGGGGCAGAATCACTTTTTAATATTTTATGTGAGAAAGTCTCCCTTACTGCTAGTAGTCCAGTGTGGGAGGAGCAGGCATCAGTCTCCCTTAGCTTATATTAGGAATGGAGGGAGCCAAAAGAACAGGTCTTCTGTGGCTGGTAAGGAGACTTGGGCCTGGTGTACACTGGGAGGGATCAATCTAACTTACGCAACTTCAGCTATGTGACTAACGCGACTAGACTAGACGTGATAAATCGACCTCTGTTGGATCGATCACTACCTGTCAATCCAGCAGATAATGTAGACAAGCCCTTAGTGGGAAGGGGATAGGTATTGGAGATTTGGGGAATAGGACTTCAGAGGCCTGATGCTCCTTCCATTTATATTGGTATCCCTCCTTTCATTGACTTCACTCTTGATTACCTTAGTGTGAGAGAGTAGAATTGGGTTCCCTCACATTAAGAACTCTTCATACCAAAGTTGGGGCCAGGCAAGCACTATCAGGGAGGAAGTTAGACTTTGGCAGCCCAGTTGCTTATTTCTTGTAAACCAATTGCTAGGGTTTGAAAAATAATATCTTTTTTATGCTGTTGTCTCAAGAAAATGGTCTGGAAACTTTAGCTTTCATTTTCCAACAGAAAAATTGAGATTCTTCTTCATTGTCCTCTTTCAATAATGTGCTCTTTTCCACCCCTATGAGAGTCTCTCTAGTTTCAGTGACTAAGCTCCATCCATACTAATAATGATGATGATTCCATAGTAATGGAAAATTGAAGTGAAACTTAACCAACCCCAAAATGCAGAAAACAAAGACACAAATATGACGCACCAAAATTGTGGTGAGAGGTACTACAGATTTTGACCATTTATTTGTGAAAACACGTGCCAGTAATCTACTTGTTAACCTGACAATAACATATTGCCAAACTAGTGCGAATACCACAATGAATTTTTGTTTGCAGAAGTGCTTCTTACCAAAAATAAGAAGCTCATCATCTGATTTGCCTAAAAATAGCAAAGAGACATGGTGGGAGAGGTAATATCTTTTACTGGACCAAATTTTGTTTCGAGCTTTCGAGCCACACACAGCTCTTCGAATCTAGGAAAGGTACTCCAAGCATCACTGCTAAATGCAAGATGGAACAGATTTTGTTTGACCTGAAACTAAACATTTAGATTAGATTTGAAGCTTTTTATATATTTTTAATAAAGTCGATGGACATTTCATAATGAAAAGGAGTTTTGAATCAAAATATTTTGAAAATGTCAATGAAATGTTTTGATTTTTTTCCAGTTTTTTTTAGGGTTTGGTTTTGTTTTTTTTTTTTGACCAAGACAATTTCATGAAATGTTGTGTCAAGCCAGATATGCATTTTTCTTTATTTAAAAAAAAAATTTTTTTGGGGCTAAAAATTTCTTTACTTAGTATGTTGCAGTTAGGTGTGGTGTTCAGGTAAAGTATTAAATAAATTGCTGTTCTCTGACTCAGCAATAGCTACTGCTGTGTAGGTGCAACAGAATGGCTGACAGGACAGAGAGAGAGGTTTAAAATCAGAATTCCTTGGCTTTTTTGAATTTAGCTAAAGTCATTTTTCATCACAGTAATATAGTATTAAAGTATTAAATTTATTAAACTTATTTCTTCTCTTTAGAGAAGAAAAATTGGTAGTCAGCCTCCTTCCAGCTTACAATTGTCAAATTGTACTGTTCTCATATTTATAATCTCATGCAATTCAAGCTCTTTTAAAGAAAAAAAAAACAAATTGGATTTGCAGAGAAGCAAGTACAGACCTTGGGTAACCAACCACACTCTTGAACTAATGCAGTACAGTAGCTGTTTAATTATTCCTTGTAAATATAAATGGCTGATGCATATTTTAAACTCTTATTTGCATATAGGCTGAACAACTTCGACAACATTATATGAGTAAATCCAATGCAGAAGTTTCAGAAGCTCATCAGGCCTTGCAGCCAGTGCAACAGACCATTCGTGAGCTCCAGAGAAAGGCAGGTCCTCTTTGGCTTATGATTTTTTATTTGCTAAGTACTTTTTAACCTGTGTGTCCTAGATTCCAAGTATTATTTAATATTTGTAATGTGGTAGCACCTCGTACCCTAATCAGAATGGAACCCCATTGTGCTGAGCACAGCACAAACACATAACAAAAAGATGGTTCCTGTCTCCAAAAAGCTTACATTTTTATTAGTTGATGAACTACAACAAATGGACACAACAAGCAGATAGGAGGAACACAGGGTAATTGAGAATTATAATAAAACAACTGCTTTATTCCTTTTCCATTGCATTATATTACACATGTACACACTTGGCGCTTGAAATTTAGGCTAAGAATCAAGCTATAAGAATAATATCATACTGGCCTGGAAGATACTACATTTCTATATTTTAAAAACTCAGCATCAGGTGAAGTCTCCATTCTTTCCTAAGGAACTGTTCTTCCAGGCAAGTATATCTCAACAGCATTAATTCACTCTGACCACTGGTGAGAAAAGGTGTAAAAGAAAAATATAGTGATGAAGGCTTGAGCTGAAATGCTGATTCAGCTATACTATATTACAGTAAATAAAGACATAGACGATTAAATAAGACATGAGCAAATATACTTTCCCTTTCCATCTACATCCATTGTCTTTTACATTTTGAAACTTACTTCAGTCTTTTCCATTTTTTCATTGGAAAAACAGCCTTGTTTCTCTCATTAAAAAGTCTTTTATTCCTGTCCCCTTTCTTTTCCTCCTAGCAGTCTGTGTTAAAGGAGGAAAAGGGAGTTATTCAGAATGGAAGGAAACTTCCAAACTACTCCACTTATGCACATGCTGTAAGATGATATTTTTCTTCTCTTGCATAGATAGCCTACCTGTGCCTTATATGTAAACAATTTAACAATATTGACGTAATTGAAATTTACAAGGAGGTACCCACTAGTTATTCTGGATATATTTGAGGGCAGAGGTGGCGTTTTCGAACTGTATCTTTATCTCCTGGCTGCTTCCAGTAGAATTTACCAGTCCAGGCAGAATATGATCCAGAGAGCAAAAAAGGCTCCTACCACAGCATGCAAAGCATTTACCTGTTATGAGTATTCATGAATAAATCTCTCTTGCATACAGATACATTCTGGGTCTCCTTGGTGGTTGGATGTGATCCAGACAGCAATACAATATGCCATTGATGAGGAGCTTGTTCAGCGTGTGCAAAATGAGATAACCAGTAACTACAAACAGCAAACTAATAAACTCTCCATGGCAGACAAGTAAGAGAATAAAATACAAAATAGCATAATTAATACACTTAACTCTACTCAAGTCTTCTAATCAATTTGTGCTAGCAGATGCAATTAAGTGCCAGGCACTTGTGCTTCAGAACATCTGCACTGCAATTAATTTTCAAAACACACTTCAAAAAGGAGAAACTAAATATAAAACTTCAAAAGAGAGGGGCCTTGGGTTTTCCCCCAAACAAGTATTCATTAAAATATTCTCCTTTGTATAATCTATGATGGGTTTTTTTTTAATTTTCTGTATTCATGCAACTGCTGGGCAAAATAATTCAATGTTAATTACATTGGGATTTAATGTTCTCTGAAACTG